>NC_081845.1:10578762-10878762 GCF_963259705.1 Myotis daubentonii | reverse complement strand
ACCAGAATTGAACCAGAGACCCTTCAGTCTGCAGGCCGACACTCTTATCCACTGAGCCAAACTGGCTAGGGCTGACCCAGAGAGTCTTTAGGAAATTTATCTTTAGGAAATAATCGTGGAGGTGGTTAAAGACCTATCTATAGATATGTTTTTGACAGTATTGATTACTATGATGATTAATTTAAATAACAAAAATGTCTAGCAAAGCCCATATTAGTTAAATAATTTATTGTACATGTATGGTATTGGTTGTGATCAGCAGTTGAAGAGATGTAGTAGAACACTATCTAGTGACATAGAATAATTTATGACATTAAGTGAAACAAGATTACGGTGACAGGGAGTGCTCCCTAGATAGTTACTCTGACAATGGAGCTGTGGTTATCTCTGAGTGAGCAGATTATAGGCAGGTATTTTTCTCCCTCATCTGTATATTTGATATTATAACAAAAGCTATTTTTATTACAAATTTTTAAAAAGTTACTCAAAATGAAAGTGTGTATGTGAAACAATACATAAGTGTTCAGCTTATGGAGTTTTCATAAAATAAATGCATCCATATAGCCATTACCTAGCTCAAATAGGATACATCAGGACCAGGCGACCCCTTGGGACACCTTCAGTCAGGACCCTGGGCCCCTCCGCTCCCCTGCCAGGGATAAGCACTATCCTGACTTCTAAACTACAGAGGTTAGAGCCTCTTTTTGAACTTCATATAATTGACATCATATAGTATATGCCCTGTTGGGCCCTTGGCTTCTTCTGTCAATGTTATATTGAGGAGTGATTCACATTGTTGTGTGTAATGTAGTTTTTCAGTTTCAGTGCCTCATAGTTTCCATTGTGTGAACGAATACACCAGTTTTAATCCATCCATTCCACCGTTGATGGGCGTCTCGGTTGCTTCTGGTTTGGAGCTATTAAGCACAGTGCTGCCACGGGCACTGTTTTGGTTAACACGAGTACACATTTCTGTTGGGGAGTACTTAGCAATGGAATTGCTGGTTCACAGGGTCTGTGTTTGTTCAGCTTTAAGAGATACTGCCAAACAGTTTTCCAAAGGGGCTGCACCAACTCGCACTCCGCCTCTGCATTTCCCCTGTGTTTTCTAATACTGATCACAAGATTTCCCCATGCTGTTTTGAACTCTCCTGGGGATTTGATGCTGTCATAGTTGAAATAATTTCTATCTCTGGTCTGATTACAGCTATACTTTGAATATCAAATAGATGTTCTAGAAAACTCTGAGTCGTTGCTTACATTTTTTAGGTAAGGGGTATCTGACGGTTCAGAATGAACCTCCTCTTTGCTTAGAATGGCTTTAAGTCTCTTATGCCTCTTGTGATTAAAGAACAGGGACAAAGGTTTTCTTCTAATAACTGTATTGTTTAAATTTTAAGAGAATCATACTCGTTCATAACCATGAGCAGAATTTTACTTATAAGGAAGTTGCTTTTTAGAGTTAAAAAATGCAAAGTGGCATGGCTAGGGGGACCAAATCCTCCTGTAAGGTGTGTCTTAGATTAGGAGCCAAAGATTTGGTGATCTTACAGATGACATTTTTTAGTCAACGTTCCCCCATTTAGACATGGAAATACTTGATAAGCTTCTGAGACACCAGCAAGACCCACTGGCAGAAGATGCATTTCATCTAATGCTCACTCTGGGCCTAGAGCCAAACATTACCCTGCTCTGGCCAGACCCTGCTAGAACTGGCTGCTGGTGTTGTGCACAGAGCATCAACTGAACCAACAGAAGCTTTATGTTGAGGGTCTTTCATCTGAGGCCCATAAATACATGGAATAAGTAATGAAATGTGGAGATCAGGGCACTTCTATTTTACCACGTTTGCTGCACTGCCATCCGGCATCCTCTTAAAACTCCTTTCTGTCTCTGAGAGGTCAGATCGACAGCTCTCTTTGAAGACTGCATGGTCTTTTCCACATCCTAAGGAAAGGCAGTCAGTCATCCTAAAGACTGACTCATGTGGCTTTTGGCTTTTAAATATTAAAGGGCATTGGTTGTTGATGCAAAGCCTAACGAATCTGGAGTTTCCTGGCTTCTGTTTCTGGTCAAATTGCAACAAATCATTTCCTAATTTTCGGTAATGCGATTTGTAATCCTTTTTTATAATGGAAAAATAAATCTCCCGACTTTGCAAAGGTGTCATAAAAAATGTTTGAGTGTCAGGGTTGGGATGGAGGTGGGGGCTGAGTGGGGGAGCACTGATGACAAGAGGGTGTTGCTGGCTCAGATGTAAATTCACGGGGTGTGGGGGAACGGGAGGCTGAGTCTCTGGTCTTGGGGCATTCCCCATTCCCCGGGAGCTCTCAGATGAGGCAGGGAGGGACCCTTCCTGGCTGGTTAACCTTGGAAGTTGCCTTGCTCATGAGTTCACCATGTCATGGATGTACTTCTGATTTGTGACATAAAGGGCCCCCTTGTTTGACTTTTGTGAACATCCTATCTAATAAAAGAGAAAAATGGTAATTGGCGTACGACGATACCCTTTTCATTGGCTAATCAGGGCTATATGCAAATTAACTGCCAACTATGATTGGCAGTTAACTGCCAACTAAGATTGGCAGTTAACTGCCAACAAGATGGCGGTTAATTTGCATATATAGGCACAATGCAGGGAGGCGAAAGGGAAAGCAGGAAGAAGCCCCCTGCCACTGACAGTGATCGGAAACCCAGGGGGGAGCTAAGAGCTGGGGGGCAGGGCAAAGGCGGCCCTGGGGCCGCCTTTGCCCTGCCCCCCAGCCATGATCAGAGAATCAGGCGCCTTTGCCGCCCTGGCCAGTGATAGCAGGAAGTAGGGGTGGAGCCAGCAATGGGAGCTGGGCACGGTCGAAGCTGGCAGTCCCGGGAGCTAGGGTTCCCTTGCCTGGGCCTAAAGCGGAGCCCACGATCGCGGGGCTGCTGCAGCTGTGGGTCCCCGCTGCCCGGGCCGGACGCCTAGGCCAGAGGCGTTAGGCCTGGGCAGGGGCGGAGCCTGCAACCGCGGGGAGCTGGGGGTCCCCTGCCCAGGCCTGACACCTCTGCCGGAGGCCTCAGGCCTGGTCAAGGGGCCGATCCAGTGATTGGTGATCGGAGGGTGATGAGGGTCAACTCCTCTGGCCGAGGCATCAGGCCTGGGTGGGGGGCGGATCCGGGGGTTGGGGGGATATGATGGTCCCCTTGCCTAGGCCTGAAGCCTGGGTCAAGGCGTCAGGCTTGGGCGGGGGGTGGAGCAAGCGATCAGAGGGAGATGGGGGTCCCCTGCCCAGGCATGATTCCTGGGCCAGAGGCCTCAGGCCTGGGCGGGGGCCAGAGCCAGTGATCGGGGGCAGATCGGGGTCCCCTGTCCAAGCCTGACACCTCTGACGGAGGCGTCAGGCCTGGGCAAGGGGCCGATCCTGCGATTGGAGGGTGATGGGGGTCAACGCCTGAGGGCTCCCAGTATGTGAGAGGGGGCAGGCTGGGCTGAGGGACACTCCCCTCCCCCCCACACACCCAGTGCACGAATTTCGTGCACCGGGCCCCTAGTGTTTTCATAAAGGTTTTGGGCAGGGCTCAAACTCTGTACTGGGGTTTAAGATGTTTTTTCTCTCTAACATAAATGAAAACAACAACGACACAAAACCACACCTGCTATATTTCACCCAGGGATTCAAAAAACAAAACATAAAAACTGTAAACGTAAGTGGAAGAACTTCAGATGGGGTTGTAGAATGGGTAGGCGGGATCTCTGCAGGTCTGTATTCTATGCTCTATCTTTGCTCACATTAATGTATGTATTTTGCATTCTAATGGAGCTATAAAACCATGCCATACACTTGATTTGTATAACTGTTATGTCAAGTGTGATAAATGTTAATGTAATAATATCGATTCATTTATTCTGCCTATTCACTGTGGGCTGGTTAAGGTGATATGCAGCCATTAGTTTTATTTTACATCCAGAAGTAGTTTATTATAAGCAAAACAAAAGGTTGGCTCTTAACTACACCTGCCTATACTATCATCGGGATAATATTTATAGTTCAGCTAATCTTTAGGCCTAGAACAACCATGGTTTAACCACTCAACAAACAAGATAGGGCAGCACGGTGGATAATGGCACTGATATTCCCACTGAGATGCAGGGCAGAGTGTGCCCGGGTAACTTTCACAGCTCAGGAAGTCGAAAGCTGGTTTTGAATCCTTATACAGGATGAGAATTAAGATGAGGACCCATTTAGGACTTTGCTCTTTTCTTCAGCACATGCAACCGCACAGCTAGACAGGAGGTAGAGTTTTGCTTTAAAACACATAAGCATTTCTTGATAATTGTCTACAAGTTGAAGTTTTGTAAATCATAGTTTAAGAGCTGAAAGGAAGAGAGTGAAGCACATTGTGGTTAAGTCACGTGTTCCTAGGCCTCAGAATGGAAACCCAGGGACACTTGCCTCCAAAGTACAGGCTCTATCACCACACAGTGTTTCTTCTTAAAAATGAATGTTCTGTCATAATTTCAGAGCGTGTAACTAGCACTAACATGTATATTGTTTATTTATTTCAATCCTCACAGATGAATCCAAAGATTAATACATTGGAAAAGCCAGAGTCATGTTTAAAAAATTCCCAATATTTCCTTCATTTATTCAAGAAACATATTGAATAACTGCGATGTGTTGGACATGGCTGTCTGTATTGGGAAAACAAAGTCTAACAAGATTCAGCTCCTGCCTCGAAGGGAAGACAGTGAGATAAATGAGGGCTCAGAATACAGAGTGATAAGGTGTCTGATGGCAGATGTATTCACAGCATGTTGGAGGAACACAGAGGGGTTGGAGCTTTTGTGGAAGGAGTAAGTAGGGAGAGATTCCCAGAAGAGTTGATACTTGCATTAAATTTTGAAGGATGTGGAGGAGTTGCCCATATGAAAGTGGGAAGGAAGGCAGTCAGACAGAAGGAACACCCAGGTGAAGGCCAGGGCAGACTGCCCATCATTCAATATGTACAGAGCCTAGTGAATGAGGAGAGGGGTGTTAGGGAAGGGAGGAATGGTTGTGAGAGGGCTCATAAAGAGCACACCAGTGTATTCCAGGAGGAATGGGGGGTTGGCCCATCATCCTGAAGGATGGCAAACCTCTTCAAGTGGTTTGAAAGACAAGAAAAGGAAGGAGCCGGAAGCAGGGCAGGCACACTGGTGAGAGCAGAATGAGATAAGAGAGAAGCAGAAGCTGTTGGGCTTGGTATAGTGAAAGTGGGCTGGGATTATGTTTGCACCATACAACTTAGCTTTGAGGTGCCTCAGAGCCAAGATGAGCGAGCCATGGTTATTTTTAGAAAGAAGGGCTTTTGTTGGTGTGTTTAACCATTTGTTAAGACAGGAAATACATGAAGAGAGGCAGGTGAGGTGATGAGGAATGGGAGGAAGGCTAATGGTTATATTTGGGAAATATTACATTTGAAGTGTAAATAGCTCAGAGGAAATGGCACATAGATAGTTGGGTACTGGGCAGGATCTTAGGAACATGTTCTGCCTGGAGATTCTGTCTGGGGAGACATCAGGATAGGATTGTCCTGAAAAGTAGAAGATATAGAACCAAGGATGGATCCTTGGAGACTCCCCCCCCCCACCCCCACCGCCACGCACACACACATTTAATTGATGAGCAGAGCAAGAGGAGCCTCAAAAGGCATAGATACAGGAGGTTAAGCAGGCTAGTGGTGGTATGGAAACTAAGGAAGGGCAAAGTTTCAAGAAGAGGTGCTCACCAGGGTCAGACACTGTACATAGCACTGTCTTAGCACAGAGTAAATGCTCACAAGCATTTGTTACTACTGACTCTTAGCACAGAAGACAGGGGACTGACTGAAGCTTGGAGTGCTCAGGAAGAGCAATGAAGGAGGAGGTAGGATTGAAATAAAGACTTTAAAATATGTATAGACTTTAGATGGTGGAGGGAAGGCAGGCTGACATCCCAAGTCACAGTAACCAGGCACAGTCATGGCCGTGACAAACTGACAGTGATTTATGGGCAGACTTCTCTAGTAGGGACACCAGGAAATGAGGGTCAGCTCCGCCCTCAGAGCTACTGCAGTCTGATCTATGGGAAATCTTCCATGACCTCCATCCTGCCTTCTGTCTGCTCAAACTGGGAGCCATCTCTCTTCCTTTCTGTCTTGTGCTCTAGCTATTCGTTTATACTACGTCTGCCCAGATTGACCCCAGCTCCCCAATAGCCAGGGCGATAGCTCTCCTTTGTATCTGTCATCACGTGGCAGTTTTTAGCTCAGAGTGGTCAGTCAATAGATGCTAGTTGAAAGACTTGATAATGTGGGAGCAGTTGGACATACAGCTGAGGGGTAACACTCAGCTCCCATGGTTTCCTCTTGGTCAGGGAAGTCATTTGCCTTCTAAACCATTCAAGAAAAGACTCCTATTTTGTCTCCTCTTTTATAGGCCCTTTGTTACTCTCACTCCTTTTCTCTCGTTTCCTCTCTCTATTTTTCTCTTCTTTATTCTCTCTTCCTCCTTCCCCTCCCCTTCTTCCCTTTATTTCCTTCCTATCTCCCCTCCTCTCCTTCTTTCTCCCCCTTCCTTTCTTGGTTCTCTCCCTTCTCCCTCTCTCTTTGTCCCGTTCCATTCCATATGTCTCTCTTTCCTCTTATCTCATTTGCTTTGTGTATACTTGTTCTTATCAGAATGAACCCAGAAACAAGTAAAGTGAGTATTCAATCTTTATTTGGCCTGTAAGCAAATAGAGGTGGCAGCCCTTTGGTTGGTCATGGTGTTCACTGTGAAATATTTTGGATCTCACTTAGGCCTATATGTGAAGTAGGATATTAGGAGGTAGTAGGGTATTCTCTCTCTCTCCCTCTCTTCCTCCCTATCTCTCTCACACACATTTTGTTTGTTTGTTTCTTTTGTATATGTGTACATTTCCAAACACCTTGGAAGTTCAAATCAGAATCTTGTGTGTGTGTTTGTTGGGGCAGAGAAGGAGGAGAACTTTTAATAATCTCAAGGTGAATCTAAGATGCCATCCCCAGTTGAGCACTATTTTCAGGAGAGCGTCAGGGCATGTGTGTAATGGTGAAGTGGACTTTAGATGCTCACAGGCATAAGGCGAAGATCCCTATTTCATCTTTACTGAATAACTTTTTAGCAAATCTGAATAAAGCAGGAATTTGGGGAGTTTTCAGTGAGCAGTACTTTTCAGCCAGGCCTATTGGGTGGCCCACAGAGACAGGCAGATACCCATGCTTTCTCATGAAAAGTCATCCTCTCAGGTCTGTTGTCAATGTACAGTCATTGAGTAGCTTTTCAGAGTGTGACTCAGGAGCCACACTTCCTGGATTTCAATCCTATCTCTGCAATTTAACCAGCTCTATGACCTTTAGGAAGTTACTTAACCTCTGTATGTCTTAGATTCTACATCTGTAAGCTGTGGGTTTGTCATAGAGGCCTTTATTATGTTGAGATATGTTTCTTCTGTATCCAATTTGTTGAGGAACATATATGTTTTACTTAATATAAATGTTATCAAACCTGTCAGGTGTTAATATAAAAAACATTTCATTAAAACTAAAAATCTAAAACAAATATCAGAGATTTCTGATCCTGGAAGGGGAAGAACCTTTTCTTTCCTAGTCTCTGTGGAGCTTTGACTTGACTACGGGCTTCATGGACAGAGTGGAATGAAAATTCTGGGCTGTGGAGCCAGAAAGACCTGGCTGAGCTTCTGTCACTTGTGTCTCTGGGGCTGTGGGTATTACTGACCCACCCTGGGCCCCAGTTTTCTCTTCTGTGAATTGGTTCAGAAGCCATAGAATCTTGTGAGGATTCAATGAAATAATATTTGCAAATGATCCTGTGGTAAGTAGCACTTAAAGTCCCTTTTCTTTCTCTCCTATCTTTTGTCCTTACTTAGAACAAACCATTGAAAATCAGTCAAACAATCTTTTTATTCAGGGAAAGAACTCCCTTTCCCCTTATTTGTTTAAGGATCTGGCTTTGAGTTTGAGCTGGAAAGTGTCCTGGTCTCATGGTAGCTGCAGACTTTCGCTATTGTCTGTGGCCTTCGTTAAGGGCTGTGAGGAATGATTGTAGTATATATTTATTTACAAGAGGCCACTTTAGGTTTCATCAAGGGATATTTGTATCATTTGTGATTCACAATGAGAGAGATTGCCAAATACAAAGGAGTTGGGTTTTTCTAGTCTAGTTACTGTTTTGATTGGCAAACAATGCAGCCTCCTCACCCACCCTCTTTTTTTTTTTTATTATTACAGCCAATGATTGCATAACATTTGCAGATTGGATTTTTTTTGGAAAGCTGATTGAGACACGTGGCTCTGGAGGAATCCTTAGAGAATCTTAAGACTCCAAGGGAATTCAGGAGGAAAACTATTTCACTTGCTTGCTTCCAGCTAGGTCTACATTTAAATAATCTAAGAAAGATATTAGTAAGTCCTTCTATTTTTAAGAATTGAAGGCCATGTCCACTTTTCCCTTAAAACCAAATTCAAAAAGAAACTTTTAAAAATAACTGAACAGATCTTTAAAATTAATAACATGGAGTATGGCTTGCATTTCCATGAATAATGTGGTTCAGGAGTGAAGCTAATCCCCTTAGTGTCTTTAAAGTTAAATAGTAGGAAGAATGCTTGGACTTGGAAAGCACAAGGATCTAGTTGTGCTGATTATTGTGTCTATTGATGCAGTCGTCGTGGAATTTTCACCCCCTGGGTATTTTGTAGTTTCCATTTGTTGGCTCATCTTCAGCGGACTTTATTTGTGGCATTTATTGGGGTCTGGTTAAGAGTATTTCTCTGGAGAGAGATTTTACATTTACTTCTGACTGGTGCTCCAGGATATCTGACCTGAGACCACTTACGTTTAGTCTCTTGTTCCAAGGGTTCCTAGACTCACTAGTAGTTTATACTTGAGTTGCAAATTCAAATGAAGGTCAACTCTCAATTAGGAATTCTCAGGGAGGCTTTCTCTTTTTCCTTTTCCTTTTTTCCCCCACCCAGAGCTCACACAGAGATGAGTGTCCTTACTGTCTCATTGTGCTAGTGGTAGACTTTGTTTCTAGTTCGTCCTTTCAGTGTAGCCCTGGGAAGTTCCCGGCTTTGCATGGGGTTCTCATTTCATCCTACTTTTGGGTCCAAGATTCAACTCTCAACCTTCTTTGGCCATGACAATGTAAACTCCTGGGTTTCTGCCCTCATCCTTGTGGGATGTCTGAACCCCAGCACATGCTTACCACTTGGTTTCCTCTTTCTTTTTGGCCTTTGGACCTATCCTGTTCTCTCTCTGAGCTCAACCAAGATTTTAAAATGATGTTTATTATATTTTACCCAACATTTCTTGGTATTTTATGCTGGGAAAGTTTTCAGGTTGTCAGGTTAAATCAATGGACGTTGAAGTTTCACGATTTGGGTTAAAGAACCAGCCCTGCTCATGGATTCTCTGGCTGTGTCTAAGGGAATTCACTCCTCTGAGTTTCAGTTTTGGCCTCTATAAAGGGAGTGGGGCACAATAACCTCATGGGTCACTTCACATTGAAAAGTTTCATAAGAAAGCAATTCACAGTGTAAAAATAGCCGGTAGTGCAGGCTGTTGGTGCCCTGGCCAGGTCTGTGAGGGTGGATGCCTTACTTCCCCAGCTTCTGTGAGTATAAACTGCGAAGGCTCCCAGCTAGCTGCCTCTTTTCCGAAGAACTGCAATCCCAGACTCTGCTTCCAGGGAACTTAAGACATTATCACATGCTTACTTAAACAAGCAATCATGTTCTTTAAAGATCAGATAGAGTTTAATAAACCAGAAAATCAAGAATGAGCTAATGCCACATTTTTGTAATTATCTAAGTTTTTGCTATCTTTTTAAAAACAATCTTTATTGTTGAAAAGAGGACATAGGTAATCCTTTGAACAATAAAGTTTTTGCTATCTTAATGTTTTTACTTAAAAGCACACATGCATGGATGAGTTTATTTGGGGTTCACTAGAACTTGGCTTTGGTGGCTCTGGGCATAAAAATATAGGGAGGAAAGATTGTCTGGACTAATTCAATTCAAAATTAAGGACTAAGGGTTTTAGAGACCACTTTAAGACACATCAATTCTTCCTCTCTCTGTCTCTCCCTAAAATAGAAAAATTATGGAGAATTTTACATGTACTTTCTTGGCTCTCAACTATAGCCAGATTTGGAAGAGCTGTGTATTGAGGGCCACAGTGGGAGGAAATGCTAATGTGCTATCCCAGAGTCCGTGCTTGGGAAGCACCAAGAAACTCAAAGAGACCAAGGTATGTATACTCGGGAGTGAACATGGCCCTTTACCCAAAAAGCAAGAAGAATTTTAGAACGGAAATTGTGAAAGAGAACTTAGAGCTCTGAGAAGAATGGGGGACACAGAAGGAGGCTGTTTGAAACCTTTCCCAGGACAAATTGTGACTCAACATCTCTGAGCTTCGTTTGCCTCATCTATTACATGGCAATCATTTTGTAAGGATTACACACCCCTGTTCCATTGCTGCTACAAGGCTCTCAATATTATTTCTCTTTCTTTCTTTTTTTTTGATGGTGATCATAATGGTATGAAAAATTTCATTATCATCATCATTTCCATCATCATTAGAGACTGTGTCTTCACAGTAAGTTGTAATACAAGGCTGCAGCTCTGGTTTTTGGAGTTTGCAGAATAAGATAATGTTGCACTTGCTGATTTTTCTGATAATAGAATTTTATGCCAGGAAAGCCAGGTACTTTATAGATTCATACACAAGAATCATTCTTTCTCCCATCCTCTCCTTTCTCAGTATATTTCTACTTCCCATCTTGGAAAGGGAGGAAAGAAAGTATAGTGCCAAACTGAATGCAGAGGCTTGGTTTCTAATTCTTGGCCATTTCTGTGATGTTCTGAGGCACTGTGACCGTTCTCCTCCATATATTGGCCAGAAGTCACATTTATGTTTGGAAGTCATCCCAACAAAATGTATACACAGTCTGTCATTAGTACTGTGGATTTTACTTCTTAAATACCTCTTGAACATCTTTACTTCTGTCCAATTCTATTTTTGACACCATAGTGTAAGCTACAATAGTCTCTCCCCTTCAAAATAATGAAAGAGGTTCTGCCAGGGCCAGCTCTGCCTGCCCTGGTGTCCTGGCTTTGACCACATTGGCCTTCATGATTTTGCTCTGCTCTGTCCTGTCACAGGGCCTTTGCACATGTGGCACCCACTGCAGGAAGATCTATTAGATTATTTAACTGCTACTTGTCTTTCAGATTTTAGGAGAGCCTTCCTTGAATTCTTGACTGGATCTAATTACCCTATTATATGCTTTCCTAGCTCCTTATCATCCCCTCCACTTGACTATATGCCCCATGAGGCCAGAGAAGATGTCTGGTTTTGGTCTCCACTGTATCTTCAGGGCCTACAAGGACTTGGCACTAAGACTCAATTCATATTTATTCATGAAAAAATTAAAGGGAATGATGGAAATGCAGCAGGGCACTCCTCCTGCAACTTAAGAGATGACTTCTGTGAATCTCTGAGCCGCTCTCACAACAGGGGGGGTCAGATGGAGTGGCTGAGGCAGAGCTTTGCAACTGGTCATGCTGCCATCCAGAGATGCAGGGATGGAAACTCTCCTCTTCACATTCAGGAAACTCGGTTTGCTTGTGCTTATAAATTCTCCCTGCAAGATGATCCCTTCTACTAGTAAATGTCCCCTTCACCATGTAGCTTGGTGTCCTCTGCTGCCCTCCTGCACGGACAAGTGGGGTTCGTAGGCTTCCACTCTTACCTGGCACCAGAGCCCCTCTCAGTCACTTGCTGTGGGCCCACCTCTGATGACTGCAGTGTCACACACAAGGGCGAAGTGCCCTGGTTCTCTACTTGTTTTCACGGCTTAATTAATGAATATTGCATATAAACAACTTGCATGAGGTTTGTGCCAGAATTATATTTAGTCACTAGATGGGTGAGTCTTTCAGAGGGGGAAGTCATAGCTGGAATTTTAGAATTTGTTTTCTGATGAGGGTTAAAGGCATTTGTCTTTAAAATTTATGAGAGTGCATAATACACTTGAAATGTAAGCGATTTCATATTATTTTGAAACCTGAGTTCAGGTTGTAAAACAAATATTTAATAGGAAATATATAAAATGGTAATTTCTATGTGCTTTTTCAGCGTGCTTGATACATGATTAATACAACATTTTAAATATTATAAAATGAATATATACTTGCAAATGTATGAATTTTTTTTTTATTAGTTAAGGTATTACAAATGTGTCCTCATTCCCCCCATTAACCCCCAACCTCCCCCACACACACAAACTCATGCTCCCATCCCCCTGTTGTCCATGTCCATTGGTTTGGCTTATAATGTATGAAATTTTAATTTTTAAATATAGTGTTTTTCCAGCGTGCTATTGCTTGTGTGTGTGTGTGTGTGTGTGTGTGTGTGTGTGTGTGTATGTGTGTGTATGTATTCATTTTTGGATTTCCACATGACCAAAATTCTCTAGCAGAGAGTTTGTATAAATATGTGCAGAAAACAGACCATTTTATGGACCTAAAGGCTTCAAATGATCTCCCAGATAATTTTGTTTATTTCCTATTTCACTTTTGAAGGATATTCTTCAGTATCCCACAGTCATTATGCCATTTGGTTGTTTATGTAAATGGCTTCAAGGGATCCTGCAGAAGAATTATTTCAGTGTTTGTTATGTTCTGTAGAAATGTTCATAAATCATGTTAATTAGAAAAAGAATAGGAAATGAATAATCTGCCTGCAAATTTGATTCCATGATCAGCCAGCCAAAGTCAACTGGAAAAAGCCCTAGATATTGGAAAATTAGTGGAAGGTTTTCTTTTTGTTTGTTTTGCTTAGTTTTTCTTCTAAAAGGTGTGTAGAGCTCTAGCCAGTTTGGCTCAGTATATAGAGTATCTGCCCAAGGGCTGAAGGGTACTGGGTTTGATTCAGGTCAAGGGCATATACCTCGGTTGCAGGCTCGATCTCAGGCTCTGGTCGGAGCACGTTCAGGAGGCAGCTAATTGATGTATCTCTCTCACATCGATGTTTATCTCTCTGTGTTTCTCCCCCTCCCATCCACTCTCTCTAAAAATCAATGGGAAAATATCCTCAGGTGAGGATTAACAACAACAACAAAAAAGGTATGTAGAAAAATCATGAGGAAAGGGTAGGGAGATGATTCTCTTTTAAAAACAGAGTTCTAAAAGTCATTTGATTGTAAATGAAAACAACAATAAAATGGTGAGGAATTCTGGAATAAGTTTCCCAGAAAAGGGACTATATCTCTTCTTAAGGTCAAATTGAAAATTGATGTAATTTTCCAGCACTATTCAAAATTCAGGCTTTAAAGTTTCATTTTCTTAAACTTTTCATAATCCTAGAAATCAGTTGGCACTTTGGAAATTCTAACTGTATGCTCTTGTATCTTGAAACCTGAGTGAATATAGAAAGCTCGAATGATGAAGGAGGTCAGACACATGTTTTATAACTTCAAAACATTTTTTATATCTTATTTCTACAAGAAAACTTTATGGAGCCAGTGAATGGAGACTTTAACCTCAGGAGTCTCCTTTGGATGCTCTGAGCAACTCTTGTTCTTTCTTCATTATCTTTACAGAAATACTAGAGCTTATTGAAGAGAGAAAAAAGAAGATGGGACTTAAGTTTACAGGACTGAGAACATTTTCCTTGGTAGCCTCAGTATATATCTTAAAAAATCTAAGGGACAGCTTTTCCTCTTGTCAACGTTGGTAGTGTAATTGCTGGTTCATTTGAAAGCAACAGTGCTTTACTGTTTATAATCTGAATCAAGGTTATTCCGATTGAATTTTAGGAAAATCTTGAATTTGGTTAACCTGCTCTTGCAGGCTCATACTTAATTGGGCTCATCTTTTTTTTTTATTGAGATATAACCAACATATAACATATTAGTTTCAGGCATCTATACTAATAAAAGGGTAATATGCTAATTAGACTGGACATCTTCCAGACGACCTTCCGGGCATCATTCTGGACAAAGCCATGGTGGCGGGCCGAGGCAGAGGTGGTTAGGGGTGATCAGACTGGCAGGGGAAAGCAATTAGGGGGGTTAGGCCGGCAGGAGAGAGCAGTTAGGGGGATCAGGCCAGCAGTCAGGTGAGCGGTTAGGAGCCAGCAGTCCCGGATTGTGAGAGGGATGTCCAACTGCCGGTTTAGTCAGACATCAAACTGGCAGTCAGACATCCCCCGAGGGGTCCTGGATTGGAGAGGGTGCAGGCCAGGCTGAGGGACCCACCTTCCCCCCTGTGCATGAATTTCATGCACCAGGCCTCTAGTACAACATAATGATTCAGTATTTGTACACATTGTGAAATGATCACTACAATAACTCTCGTTAACATCTGTCACCACACATAGTTACAAATTTTTTTCTTGTGACTTTTTTTTTCCTTTTGAGATCTACTCTCTTAATCTGGATAATCTTTTAGCATTTAACCCATGATTATGTGATTTCAAAATATTGATATCTGAGCTTATTCTTGAGATTAAAATGGGGAAAGATTTACCTTCCCAATATCTCTCATCTGTTTCCCTTTTTAACTTCCACGTGTTGAATGTAGCTCAGTATTGGAGTTTTGAGGATGCAGAGGAGATGAGCAATTGAAAGGCCTCTAAAATATGGGCACGTTACTTTGTGGAAGGCTGTGAATGCCTCTCCCGTGGGTCTGGTCAGTACTTCATCAGCTGCCCAGAGTGGAAGCATTAACCTCTGAGCAGGTAAGTTCATTCTGCTGATTCGGGCAGGTGGCTGGGAGACATGTCAGATGCAGCTTCTGCCGCGTTGCCTAATTGGCATGGAGAGAGGGCCTGTTTTCTCACTGTCCCCACCTCTTGAGGCCTTCACGGGAGACTGAAGGAATGGAGGGAAAGTTTAGGACTTGAGTTAGGGGTTTCAATCCTGGTCTCTTTGTTTCTGCGGAGCAAAATGGGGGTAATGCTGACGTTCCCTGAATCGAATGTCTGTGAAAGCACTATTCCCTGGAACATGTGCAGTGAATACCAGCTTTCTGCTTGGTTCTGGAGGTTGGCAGGCCAGGGTAGGGTGACGGAGGCTGGAGCAGCAAGATGAATTGTGCCAAGAGAACTCAAGGTAAGATATGATGGGACGTTTATAAAGGTAGCTGAAGATATATTTAGCAAGGCTGTTTGGGTGGGTTGGGTAAGAATCAGGAGGGAAAGGCTCTATTTTCATATTCAGAGTTGTGATGGGTGGTCTGTAACCACAGTGTAACCTATATGTGTATCTGAACGAGATTACAGGGTCCCTCAGATGGTTGTATATGAGAAGAGGTCTGGGATGATAGCTGCGGTGTTAAAGACACCAGACAGGAATGTGAATAGGCCCCCTGAACTCAGTTTCCACCTGAGGAGAAGCAAGCAGCGAGGAGGAACGATTCACCCTCGGGATTGACAGCACCGAGGTAGGCCCTGCTGCGTGGATGCTCACCCAGGAGTAGTGAACAGTGGGAGCTGGTGGGAAGCCTGGGTGGCCGGCAGGGCTAAGGTTTCCCAAGAGCAGGCACCGTTGCCCTGGAGGGTCTGGAGGGCCTGTGGGTGTTGTCAAGTAGATAGTCGCAAGGAGAATTAATGCTGGAATCCACGGGTGTCAACCTACAGAAAGGGTGCTCCAGGCAGGCCTTGAGGAATCGAGTGTCTGTGCATGACCAGGTCACCCTCTCACTCATGTCCCCTGACTTTAGGGACAGCAAGAGGAACAGACAGTCCTCCTTCCTTTTAGGCCCCGTTTTCCCACCTTTATTTTCTTTGCTGTTTTGTACCAGTGCAGGGTAGCGGGTAGAGGGGTGGGGGTGGGGGTGGGGGATGACTTTTGAACAGTCCCAGTGAGGGAGTGACTTTCCACCCCTCTCCCAAGGCAGGCATCCTTGCCGGGGCTGGGGCTGGGATGGGTGTGAGGGTTTCCTGTCCCTTCCCCGTGGCATCTGCTTTTGCCTCAGGTCAAAGCAGGGTCAGCTCTGGAATGTGGGCAGTTTCTTACCCCTTCTCGGCAGCAGGTGGCTTTTATTTGAAGCCAGAGAAGGTTTGGGACAAGGGTAGTTTTGTGTGTGTGTGTGTGTGTGTGCCAGTCTGTTATGGACTGAGTGTTTGTGTAAGCCCCCCACCCCAATTCATATGTTGAAGCTCTACCCCTCAATGATATTATGATGGTGTTAGGTGGTGGGCCCTGTAAGAGGTAATTAGGTTTAGATAAGGTCATGGAGAGATGAGTGTCCTTAGGAGAAGAGGAAGAGACATGAGGATGCTTTCTCTCTCCACCGCGTGAGTAGGTGGCCAGGAAGCAGACCCTCACCGAGAACTGAGCCTGTTGCCACCTGGATCTGGGACTTCCCTGCCTCCAGGACTGTGAGAGATCAATGTCAGATGTGTCAGCCCTGGTGTGTGGCGTTCTGTCACAGCAGCCCGAGCAGACTAAGACACCGTCCCTCGTGTGTACCTGTTCACCTGTACTCAGCCAGGCCTGAGGCTCATGGCCTGCTCCACAGCCCCGCCCGCTCCCACCTCAGCAAGATCTAGGCCCCCAGGGCCTCTCTCAGGCCTTGGCTCTGTCCCCAGAACTTCCCATGAGCATTGCCATGGAGGCCTGTGGAAAAGTGTTGGGAAGTGGGGGCCATACTCCCCTTGTGGGGACCCAGGGGCCCTAAACTGTCACCCTAACCCACAGGGAAGTTGCTGGAATTTTAGTCCTTTGCTTCTCACCTGATTTTCTGGCTGCCACCTCTTTCTCCCCAGCTTTTCAAGGGCAAAGTGGCTTGTGTGTCTTCTCTGCCCCTGGAGACACTTGTCACCCTTGCGAATTCAGTTCACTTAATTGCCTTGTGACCTGAACATTCCACTGAGCTCCAAAAATGATGACTTTGTGGATGATCTGTTTTTCTTTTTCCTATGGCTAGGGTGGGAGCCACATTCTCTTGCAGCTGTCTGTATCAAGCAGAAACGGAACTGGGAGATGGTATTTAGAAAGCAAAAGCTAAGGGCTATGATAATTGCGCTGCAGTATCGTTGTTTCTAGCAGGCCTAGCTTTTCTTGAACATAGCCTGATGTAAGTCCTCTCGCTTCCAAACTCCTTTGCCATTTGTGCAGATATTCACTCATCAGCGTGTCTCAGGATTGGAAGTGCCCATAAATGTCACTTTGCGAGTTCCCACATTTTATACTAAAATTCATATGGAGCCCTGGCCAGTGTGGCTAATTGGTTAAAGTGTTAGCCCCCAAACACTTGAGTTTCATTTCCGGTCAAGGGCACGTACCTGGGTTGAGGGTTCACTCCCCACCCCGGTCAGGGAGTATGCAGGAGGCAAACAATCGGTGTGTCTCTCTCATATTGATGTCTCTCCCTCTCCCTCACTCTATTTCCCTCCTTCCCTCCCTCCCTCCCTTCCTCCTTTCTCTCCACTCTCTCTGAAAAGCAATGGAAAAAATATCCTCAGGTGAGGATTAACAACAACCACCAAGAATTCGCGTGAACTGCTATGTGGCATCTTTCCAACAGTTGCCTTGATGTTTATTTGCATCTTATATTGTTCAGCGCCATGTGTATGTATAGTCATCCTCACCCGAGCTCTGCGGCTGCATATCAGTTGGTGTCTGTGACAGTATTGTGTACAGAATACTTGATATCAATTTGATTGGTAAGGAATGTTCCCTGCTGGAAGACAGGGAGGAAACAGAGCCATTTTATCTGCTTTGATCACATTTTTAAATGTATTACCAGAGTCGATCTTAGGATGTAGTTGGGTTCAATTAGTAGCTAGAAGAGAAAACCCAGTAGCCAGAAGTAACTGGGACATGAAAACTTTGGAACTCTGACCATGATGGTTATGGCTGCCCGTCTTGGGGTTAAAAGGTTAGGAAGAGGGCGGAATGAATAGTGATGTATTTTTAGTCTGCTCAGAATTATAGCTGCTTTGGGAATTTTTGGTAAGCTGCCATGCATCAAGATTAAAATAAAGGCCACAAATGTGGTTCCAGAAATGTCCTTTTGACACTTCATTATATGGTTTACTATTGGCTTTGGTGGTAGTGCACTATCTGAATTGATGTAAATAGTACTTACGTTTATCTTGTCCTGTGAGTAATAAGTATTGTATGTAGACATTTCCGTTTCTATTACTTAAATAGATCACCACAGTAGTTTGGTACATAGTTGCCATGCACATAATTACTGCATGGCTATTATGAGAAAAATGTGTGGGTAAAATCAACCCTGCTATTTGGCTATGTCTGAACTTACTGACCATCTGCTAAGCAATATGGGGTCAAAATAAGTACCAGGATAGTTCTGACATTGGCCTCTTTGGAGGTGGGTTCAATTTTTCTCTCTTCAATCCCAAAACTACCATGGGAGGTGTCACCAGAGAGAAAAGGCAATGAAAAAAACCCCAAACCCACCAAATTGTTACTCCTAGCACTGTGCTTTGCCAGTGAACTGTACTCTGAGGTTAAACTACTTCTTTTAAACCATATCCCTTCATATACATCATTATGAGTTATACACCATCAGTTAAGCTACAAAATGATTCCTAAAGCAAAGTTGGGAGTATTGTATACTAAGTAGCCTCATTAAATAAAATATATATATATGTATATTTTAGAGGACTGGTGCACGAAATTCATGCATGGGGGGGGGCGGGGGAGTTGTCCCTTAGCCTGGCCTATACCCTTCCACAATCCGGGACCCCTCAGGGATGTCCAACTCCTGGGATCGGGCCTAAACTGGCAGTCAGACATCCCTCTCACAGTCCGGGACTGCCGGCTCCTAACTGCTTGCCTGCCTGCCTGATCACCCCTTACCACTCTGCCTGCCTGCCTCATTGCCCTAACCACTCACCTGCCTGCCTCATCACCCCTAACCACTCTGCCTGCCTCCCTGATGCCCCTAACTGTTTGCCTGCCTGCCTGATCACCCCAAACTGCTCACCTGCCTGCCTGATCGCCCCTAACCGCCTCTGCCTGTCTGCCTGATTGCCCCTAACCACTCTTTCATCTTCAGAAGACTAACCAAGGGTTGTTCTTTTAGCAGTAGCAGGATATTAAGAGAGTGGACAGGTAGCAGGCAATTTAAGGCCTGAGCTGGGAACCAGCACACTGTTGCTTCTTCTCCATTCTTTGGCTAAAGCAAGCCCCTAGTCAAGCCAAGGTTCAAAGGTGGGGAAAGAGACTCTACTTCTTAATGTCACATAGCAAAGAATCTATATATATAAAAGGCTAAGTGACTGTCCATCCATCCATCCAACTGACCAGCCGGTACATATAACGTACTCTGGCAATTTAAAAATAAACGTTGACATGCTAAGTGAAATAAGCCAGTCAGAGAAAGATAAATACCACATGATCTCACTCATTTGTGGATTATAGAGAACAACATAGACTGATGAAAAGGGCCAGACCCAAAGACTGAGAAACAGCGATCAGGCTATCAATCCCAAGAAGGAAAGTAGGGGAGGGCGGGGGTAAGGGGAAGAGATCAACCGAAGGACTTGTATACATGTATATAAGCCAAACCAATGGACATGGACAACAGGGGGATGGGAGCATGAGTGTGTGTGTGTGGGGGAGGTTGGGGGTTAATGGGGGGGATGAGGACACATTTGTAATACCTTAACTAATAAAAAAAAAAAAACTCAAAAAAAATAAACGTTGACTCACGCATGCGCGACACATATTAAAATATTTTGTATTTTAATTTTATAATACTATATTCTATGTAGTATTTTGACATATAATTTTCTACAGTAACGTAATTACCGCATGAATCTTTCTTCTAATTCATTTCCTTTCAATGTGCACGAATCCATGCACTGGGCCACTAGTATATACATAATAGGATTGGTGGAGATTGGCACCAAATTTATAATCAACTTGTTCTGGTTACTATTGCTATGTAACGCATTTCCTAAAACTTAAGTAACAAAATTTTGTCCATGATTTTGTGGTTTAGGCATTTGGGAAGTCTTCGATTGGCAGTTCTCATTTAGGAGTCTTCTGAAGATTCAGTGGGGCATCTGGGTGGCTCCCCACATGGCTAGCGGTTGATGCTATGCGTGGCTTTTCCAACATATAAGTGGTCATGCCTCTTACATGATGATGGCTACCCACAGAATGAGTGTCCCAAACGAACCAGGCAGAACCTGAATGTCCTTGAATAACAGCCTGGGGAAGTCACATGTCTTTACTTCTAGTGCCTTCTATTGGTAACAACAAGCCACGAATGTCAGCTCAAATTCAAGGGGAGGTGGAATAGATCCCCCATCTTGATGCAAGAGGTGTCAGAGAATTTGCAGATATGTTTAAAAATCTCTACAAATCTACCACACTTATTCATGGAGAGAAATCAGTTCCCTCATTCTGTGATGTTAAGTCACAGTGCTATTATTTTTTCATCTTTAATGTTCATCATTCCTGTTGTAATAGTGCACCTACAATTTACCTACTCAGATTTTTGCTTATTTTGTATAGTTCTATTTATTATAAAGTACCTCAGGAAATGACTAAGGATAGCTTTTATTTCATTCCAAATTCCCAATGATCTTTGAGAAAATGCATATGTATATACTTTCTACATAATTTAATTATTGTATATATTGTGCTTTAGCTTTTTTCAAGTTATTTTACATACATAAAATGCTTCTAATTTTTATTTTAATTATCGAGGAGTTCATCAAGTTAATTGGCTTAGCAGTTTCCCAGTTTCTGTATCTTCATTATTTTCTATTATACTAACTCAATAGCACCATGCATTGGATACCTATTGCAATGTAGCAAATTACCCCAAAACTTAGCAACTTAAAACAATAACCACTTATTATTACATGCAGTTTCTGTGGGTCAGGAATCCAGCAGTGGCTTAGCTCCTTATTAAGCCAAGTTGTTACCAGGGGCTGCTGTCTCATCTAATGGCTGCACTGGGGCTGGAGGATCTGCTTCTACCTTCACTTTTCAAAAAAAATATATTTTATTTATTTTTTACAGAGAGGAAGGGAGAGGGATAGAGAGTTAGAAACATCAATAAGAGAGAAACATCAATCAGCTGCCTCCTGCACAACCCCTACTGGGGATGTGCCCGCAACCAAGGTACGTGCCCTTGACCAGAATCAAACCTGGGACCCCTTAGTCTGCAGGCCGATTCTCTATCCACTGAGTCAAACTGGTTAGGGCTCTACCCTCACTTTATGTGGCAGCTGTCAGGAGGCTTGGTTTATGGCCACATAGATTTCTTCATAGGGCTGCCTATTACATGGCAGCAGACTTTTCCAGGTGAGGAATGAAAAGGAGAGAGAGAGAGCAAACCAGAATGGAAGTTGTGTGTGTGTTGTTTTTTTTAAAATAACATAATCTTGAAAGTGATATACCTTTCCTTCTGTCATATTTTGTTAATCACGCAGACCAACCTGGTACAGTGTGGGAAGGGACTACACATGGGTGTGATGGGGATCGCTGATGGGGCCATCTTGGAGCCTGGATACTACGCATTGCTATTGCTATAAACACCTTTCCACAAATTGCTTTTTATTGATGAATTGGAAGAAAACACGTACTCAGAGCAAATCCCCCAAAAGTGGAATTACCAGACTATAGATAACAATAACTCAATGGCATCCTTTTAAAAAATTGTCTTCTTATAATTTTTTTTATATGGTAAGATATGCTTGCATTTTTATGTACATTTTTATATGGTTAATGAGTATATAAAATGCTTCAGAACATTTTACAAAGTATGTCCTTGCTGGTGGACTTCCAGACAGTGGGCTCAGTCGGCAATGGTTTGGGAGGAGAAACAGGAGTGAGGGAGACTGCTGGGTCCCATCATCTCCCAGAACCTTTGCATTTTTTCAATTTAGTGCCTGGTTCCCATAAATTAGGCCCCTGCCCCTAAGCTAATATAAACCACTGCCATTAATAGTTCCTTTAATGGAAGAAATTTTAATTGGCAAGAAGCTTGACCATTACAAAATGTCCTTCAGCATTTGCACTCAGGGTGGTGCTATCTTTACCACTTGGGAGGTGGCACAAAGGCAGTGTGCTCCTGCCCAGTGCACTGAAAGGGCTGTTCTGTGGCAGGTGATTTTTAAAGCCTTTATTACAATCTGTGAACTAATTTAATATGTTATAAATGAACACTCAGACGTTCTGTGAGTTCACCCTCCCCTTGGCCATTTATGCGAGATAAAATATAACGGATTCATTTTCATGTCTGTAAAAATCTTTTCAGCCTCTCTTTCCAGAAATACATCTGGCTTCATTTACATGATGCACTTTCAATCATTTCAAAATTTAATAAATTTTATAGCACCTTCCGTGTTGTGGGCGCTCAATAAATTGCCATTACCAAGTTAAATGATGGGGTAATAAGGACAGGACTCTGGTCGTTTCTACTAATGACAAGGTTTGCATTTATAATGAAGTCCTGGCCACCGAGGGCAGGAGGCGCACCTGTGAGAGAGGTGTGTGAGGAAGGGCTGTCTTTTAAAGCTTGCCATAGGGATTATGCTTCGCAAATAAACCAAACTGTGCGTGGGTGGTCCTCTCTCTGCCCCCTCCTGCTTTTAAAGACTTAGAAGAGCTGCCAAAGTACCTATAGAAGGTGTTTGATTTAAAAGGTTTAAAAGGAAACACTCCAGTTTGCCTTCTTGTAGGGGCATGTGAGTAGGCAGAGTTTGCAGCTGCCTGGAGGGATAAAGAAAAACCCTGAGTATTTAACAGCATTTTGAGAGAAAAAATCATGCCAAGAGGGCCTTTGCCCAAGAAATGCTTACAGATTTATGACTTCTGGTGCCTGAACTCCATCTGTGACACCAGGGTTACAATTCTGTGAGCTCCTCTCCCTGCAGCGGATCCCGTCAGCTTCTGGCTGCACTACAGGCCTGGTGTAGTTTGCTGCAGTTGTGTGTAGACCTCAGAGGAACAAGATGATTATTTGCAGATTTCCAGGATCTCTGCTTGATTCTTACTTTCCCTTTCTTACCAGGAAACCCTTCAGTAGACACAGCACAGCAGGGTCTGAATGGCAGCATGTTCTTTTTGATGCCCACATGTGTCAGGAATAAACTAAGCCGCTCCATTAAGGGTGGCTTTATATATTAGAATGTGTGTGTATGTGTGAATGCTAAAACGTGTCTTAATAGTTTATAATAGTAAGGTTGAAAGCCACATTACTGTCCATCAAAGACACTGGTTAAATTATGGTTTATCTACACTGTGGAATACTATGCAGCTATAAACAGCATGTCCTAATAGAGGATAACTTCTTATACTTGTCAAGTGTAAAAAGAAGAGTATATACTTGTTTGCTTGAATAGTACAATGTATCTTAGAAGGCTTTAGAAGGAGCTAACAATATTGGTTGCCTCTAGGGAGGGAACTAAGTAAGTGGAAGATAGAAGCGAGAGGAATAATGTTCATTGTATAACCTTCTGTGACTTTTGAATCTTGAACTAAGTAGATAAAATGGAAAAAATATTGAAAGAAAACACTGTTAGAACAAAGCTAGGTGGAAGTGAGACTGGGTTGAAAGTGAACCCCTAGAGTGCAGAGCCCTTCTTCGTTCCCCCCTTTTTTTATTATCATTATATTTTTAGTGCATAGTGTCTGACACATGGTCAGTCTTCAATAAATATTTGTCAACTGAAAAAATACCATGTGGGAGATCACCCGTCCTTGTTATTTTAAAGAATATATCACATTCTTAAAAACCAAGGCAATCCAAAATGAAAATTGTACTGGTCAGAAAAAAATAAACAAAAAGTGGAATTCAGGATGAAAGGTTGTCTTGGTCAGGCTGGCCGGTGTGGCTCAGTGGTTGAGTGTTGGCCCATGAACCAGGAGGTCACGGTTCAATTCCAGGTCAGGGCACATGCCCGAGTTGCTGGCGCAATCCCCAGTAGGGGGTATGCATGAGGCAGCTGATCAATGATCCTCTCTCCCTTCTTCTCTCTGAAGTTAATAAAAAAAAGTTGTTTTGGTCAGGAGAAAGTGATTTGGGGTTTGAAAACATTTTTATCAGTGTTTCTGAAGTTTTCCTATTCTGTGTAAAGCCCTGTTTTCAGATTTAAGATGGACTATGGGAACTGAAAGTATAGAATGAGAGCATTTTATTGCTAACTGGGCACTCATGGACTTTGTAGTAAAGAGAGATTGAGTTCTGAGTCCACCTCTCTTTCTGCTGTACTGTCATTCCCACTTTCCTCCCCATCTCCCTGTTTGGGATGTTTCATTGCTCGTGAGCAGCAGACCTGATGGGCCTCCCACCAGAGTAAATTCTTTAAGGGGGCTTGACTATGACCTACGAGGTGCCATGATTCTGCAATGCAGGGGACTATTGGGTGCCTTGGGATCGCCTAAATGGAGTGATTGAATTTGTATACTGTGTTTTCACCCAGATTTGTACCCTTGAGTTAAAATTCAGTTAAAATCAGGAGATGCCAAGAAAAGTAAGCCATGATTTGTAATCTACCACACTCCCCCAATTGTGAATTCTGACCAACTAGTCTTCCTGTGGGGAGAATTAATGACGGCTGATATTGACAAGATGTTTCAGGTGAAATATGACTGTGACATCAAATTGGAGGAGTGGATTGTGCAAAGAGGGGACCCTTGCACCCACCCACTTGAGGAGTGTTTCTCAGACTCCGGTAGAAGAAAATGAAATTTTAATTGAGCACGTGTTACTGAAAGAAGAGAGAGGGCAAAAAGGAAATGTCCCTTGTGACCCCTGGTAGGAGCAGCCTAACATGTAAAGGGAGTAAATAGAGTTCCGTGCAGCCGTCTGTGTATGCTGTGTAGCTGGTTTTAGCTGAAATAAGTTTTCTGAGATATAAAACCAGAACAAATAAGAGCGGTGCCATCAAGTACATAAGCATGGATATCGGAAGAATGGATTGGAAAGTATTTTGCAATTAAGGTTCACAACTAGTTATTTACATGCAGGAAAACCAGAGCTGAGATTAAATGACTGTTATATAGGAGAAACAGAGGATAGGATATGGAACATTGATTCCCTTTTTGTTGAATTAAATTAAAAAACAAACAAACAGCTCAACTGTGGGGTCCTGAATGGCCCTTGTTTTGACAGTGAATGTCTCTTTCAGGTTTAAGGATGGAAATAGAGTTTTCCTTAAACTATTACCCCCAGCAGATTCAGAATTATATATCCTATCTTACCTTGAAGTCAGGCTGGTTATATTGGAGTTCGCTGCTTGTAAACATGCAGATTCCCAGGCCCCGCTGCTGGGGATCCTGGTTCAGGAAGTTGGGATTGGAGCCCAGGAATATGGATGATCTTCAAACATGCTAGGAGATTGGGACGCAGGTGATGTATGGACGACTGTTTCAGAAAACCTGTTCCAGGGTTTCTGGTTTCTTGTTGTTTTTCTCTTTGCATTTTAGAGGCTGTTTTACTAGACAACAAAGCCAGGAAATGTTAAGGCTGGGGTCAGCAAGCTACAACCCACTGGCCAAATCTAGGCCTTGTTCCTGTTTTTGCAAAACCAAAAAAATTACCTCATTGGCACACAGCCATGCCCATTTGTTGACAAATTGTCTGTGGCTGCTTTCCTGTGACAACAGCAGAGATGAGTGGTTAGGACAGACCGTATGGTCTACTAAATATAAAATATTTACTGTCTGACCCTTTCCAGAATAAATTGGCCAATCGCCGTGTTAAAGGATGAACATGTACCTGGTATGTTACAGTTATTTCCCTAAGAACAAGTAAGACCTACACTAAAAGACTTTGATATTTAGTAAGGCAGCCATGAGTCTGTTTACATTAGCCACAAAATGAAAATGGCCCAGAATGGAGTAAATTTAAAATAGAAGATGAAAGCGAAGTGGCATAGATCTTGAAGGAGAAGGTATGTCTCAGGCCGCTGAAATTAATGGTCTATTTCATTTACCAAAGTGTGACTTGTGGTGCGGGACACACCTGGCCCCTCGCTGGGTTTGGTGTGTACACAAGACTTGTTCTAATCTCACTTTTCATTGGACGCAGACAGGTGCATTAACTAATCTAGAAAAGGGGGTAATGCACAGGCTTCATTTTTCCATTGAGAGAGAGCGCTATCCCTAATTCAGTTGGTGGGAGATGGATTTCTTGGCTTTGATAATTAAGCTGGCAAAGCAAATTTGGTTCCAACATTTTAATGAGAGAGTGTGGGTGGCCAACAAATTGCAGGTTCAGACATAAATGTTTCAAACGTGGGTGGCTGGCTTTTAACCCGAGGGCAAATTCTGTGATTGTAACGAGGTTTTAGGCTGGTAGCCAAGTTCATAGAGTATTTGCCAAATATTAAGAAAAATGTGAACTTCACTAAGCAATATTATATTATATGAGGACAAGATTATGTTATTCATTGAGTGTGGTTGGAATGATAAATTAACATTATTTGAGTCCATTCATATTATATCTTTGTGGACATTCATATGTGTATATTTGTGCTTGCACTGCCTACACAGGGGATTGTCTTGAAGGAGAGAGAGAGAAGTAAGGAGAAGGGAAAGAAGTGGATTTGTACCTCTTTTTCTAGTGCCTAACTATTAAAGTATTCAGACCCATATAGTAGTTTATGTCTAGCCCTGGATTTCTATCTGGGCGGGGGGAGGGGGGGCGGTAATCAAAATCTGGGATCTTATGTAATGTAAGACCACTGTTTGGAGGAAAAATGGGCTCAGACCAAGAAATGAAACATTCATTGAAATTTTCCTTCTTTAGGGAGGCTACATTTGAAGCGGAACCATGCTTGGTTCTCCAGAAAGATGGAGCAGATTTGCAAAGGAAAGGAATAGATTTCAATTTGGGTTGCTTTTCAGCCTGAAAAATAGTCCGAATTCAATCTCTGACCCTGTTAGCAGAGATAATAATGAAATGCAAAGCAAGTGTGGTCTGAATGTTAAAAGAGAGTGCAAAAAATACCACTGTGGGTTCTTGATTTACCCTCTCTCCCGTTACTCAGCAGAACAAAATATGATTTGACATAATGATCATTGTGTAGTTACCCTGGGGTCAGAAAACTAAGCCCTGCTACCTCATACTGCTTACATTTGCAAAAGAAATCAAGACTGTGACTTGGATTGGGCTGGAAAAATCTATTGGCTTAGAGATGAAAGGGATTAGGAATCTCTTACATTACTTTCTCTTATTTACCTACAGGCTTTGTGTGTTTTCTGATAGAACAGTATCCAGATGGGTAATAATGCATTTTATGTTCTTAAAGAAATTAAAAGTAGAAATTGTATCTTTTGCATATTGTTTTTTAAAAGTCAATATGGTATGGGTGTTAAAGAGAATTATTTTGTATTTGTATTAGCAGTAACTTATGTTCGTGATAATGAGCATGATCGTCAAGATGAGAAACAGTCTTTCCTTCCATTGTATTAAATGTAATGTAGTCTCCCTGGACCCTGTTTATAAATGAAAAAGGAAAAATAGCATCTTTTCTTGAAAGTTTTTCTGATTAAGAATAGCCTTATTATTCACTCCTCCTTCCATGAAACTGCATCTTTTCCCCAACTATTCTGGGTTTTATTGAACTGCAGTTTTATGTGTTTTATATGTACTACTTTTTATTTCTAGAATATCCTTTAGCCCAATTATGCCTTCTGATGGCTTCCATCTCTGAGTACCAGCTTAGTCTCAGGTGTTTCACATCATATGGACACGTTCACTTATCCCTTCAGATAGGGAGCCTCAAATTCAGGTCTGGTTCTTTTGTGCATTTCCAGTGTGTGGCAGCTCAGTGAGCACCATCTGAAGCATTGATATATAAAATCTTGTTTCTTTAAAAACACACACAATTATTTAGAAATTAATTTCAAACTTACAGAAAAAGTTGCAAGAATAAAAAAAACAACTCCCATATACCTTTCATTCCGGTTTCCCCCAAATTAACAGTTAACCGCACCTGCTTTTCTTTCCCTACCTCTCTGCCAAATTTCTACACCTCTCACTCTCTCTATATATATATGTGTATATGTATATACACATATACATATATCTTCTCTTTATGTCATTTAATTTTTCAAACTATTTGTGAGTTGGTTGAAGATATAATGTCCCAATTCCCTCTAAAACTTTAATACATATTTTCTAAAAAATAAGAAATTCTCTTTTACATACCACAGAACAACCATCAAAATCTGGATATTGACATATATATAATTCTATTAGCTAATGCTCAAATCCCATTCAAATTTTGTCAGTTTTCCCAATAATTTCCTTAATAGGTCCAAGATCTGGTCCAGAATCATGAATTACAGTTAGTTGTCATGTCTCTCTTTCTAGAGCAGTTTTTTCCTTTAAGTCCAAGTCAATAACTTTGTAGAATGTTCTTTAATCTAAGGTTGTCTGATGTTTCCTCATGGTTAGATTTAGGTTATGCTTTTGGGGATGAAGAATAAATATTAGCCCTGCCAGCGTGGCTCAGAGGTCAGAGGTTAAGCGTTGACCTATGAACTAGGAGACACGGTTTGATTCCTGGTCAGGGCACATGCCCAGTTTGCGGACTCGATCCCTAGTAGGGGGTGTGTAGGAGGCAGCTGATCAATGTTTCTCTCTTATCATTGATGTTTCTATCTCTCTCTTCCTCTCCATTCATCTCTGAAATAAATAAAAAAATATTTTTAAAAAATATTAGAGGAGTCATGGTAAGTCCTCCGTGCACTATATTAGGATACATGATGCTGACTTGTCTCATCACTGATGATGTTAACTTTCATCACTTCAGCAAAATGGTATCTGCCAAATTTCTACATATATGTTTGAGGAACAAGTATTATGTGCTTATTAACTAATAAGTAGTTAATAAAGATTTTATGAGAAGACATTGAAAACTATGTAAATATTCTGTTGTTTATCAGACTCTTATTCACTTATGTCTGCATTCATTGATGCTTCTTGACAGAATCAATTATTACCAAATTTATTCAGTTATTACCAAATGGTTGTCAAATGGTGATTGTCTACTTTCTTATTCTTTCTACTTTTATTGCTTGGCACTGTACTACTGTAAGATAGAATTTTCTCTTTTTCAGATGTTATTTATTTATTCAAACATACATGCATGGAGCCTTATTTGAGTTATTTGATTTGAATCTATTACTATCATTATTTATTTTGATGCTCAAAGTTTCCCAGATTTGGCCAGTGGGGCTCCATCAAGCTGGCCTTGATGTCCTTTTCATGTCTCCTTCTTTATAGGCATCTAGGGTGGGGCAAAAGTAGGCTTGTAGTTGTGAATATGTGAAACACAGAGTTGATTCTTATTTATTAATTGTTGTACTTTTCCATATGAACAACCATAGACCTACTTTTGTCCCACCCTGTATTGTGGATTTGGTTCTACAACCGCACAAGTGAGTCCCATATTTTTTTTGGTTTCCCAGTATGTATGAAAGTTATGTTTACCATATACTGTAGTCTATTTAGTGTACAATAGCATTATGTCTGAAAAAACAATGCACAAAACTTAATTAAAATGTACTTTACTGCTACAAAAATGCTAACCATCATCCGAGCCTCCAGCAACTTATAATGTTTTTTGCTGGTGGAGGGTCTTACCTTCAACTTGTAAAAAGAATGCAGCATCTGCAAAGCACAGTAAAATGCAGTACAATAAAATGAGATGTCTCTGTATTTGAGCACTTTTTAAAAATACTTTATGAGCCCAAAAGGCCTTCTAGACTCATCTTATACTTACCCTGCCCTGGAGTCAACCATTCCTTCAGTGACATCTGGTTCTTTTTTGTAGAGAATAGTATTTAAAAACCAAGATCTGTGCTGTATATATATGTTGCTACCTGATGGCCATTGCTAGTAGGCCCTCTCAGTGAACAGAGCTGGAAAATATGTGACTGTGTGCGCGCTCGCGCGCGCGCGCACACACACACACACACACACACACACACACACACACACCCTATACTGATTTCTGTATCTGTCTTTATATTAAAAATCCTCATACTTACATTGATATGCCAATTCCAATATAACACCCTGAGTTTATTCTAGTCAAATGAATAATGCCCTTTCCATATTTATAACTCCCTCCCTGACTAAGAAGGAACTGACCTCAGTTATCTTCAACATATTCCCTTATTTGCTCAACGGTGAGCACCCAATCCTCACACCTGTGGGCTACCTCCCTGCCTCTGGCCCCACTGACCTTGTTCTCACATAAAAAAAGTAGTAATCTATAATTGGCAAGATTCATGAGACAGAAATGAGAGAGAGAGAATATAGTATTTTTTTTCCCATCTATAAAACTAAGTCTGATGTACAGCCTCAAGGCAGGTTTTTGACATAAAGAGCCTAAAGTAACCGTGGGCCATGAAACACTTCTGTAGGGAAATATGAATAATTTACTATTTCTTAAGTGATATAAACAAACCTGAGTTCCCTTCCTTTGGGAGGGTGATTGTAATCTAAAAGGTAAAAAATAAATAAATAAGCCTAAAACATTTTTGCATTGAATGTAAAAATCGGACTGGAAGACCTTGCAAAAGCAAACTATATATTATGGATAGTGAGAAAAAATTTTTTGGTAAAAAGCAAATAAGATTTTAATTGCTTTTATTAACAAGCTAATGAAATAAATTGGTCATGACAAAGAGCTGATGCAGTGTGTTCATTCATGGCCCTTACATGACTGGTGGGTATTTGTAATTGTGTGTGGTGAAGGTGGGAGTGTGTATCTGCACATGTGTGTACATGCTGAGTGGGGGTGAGTTTCCCCACATCTTGTGTACGTTACCAGAGAGGTATAGACACTTTCCTTTAGTTCTAGAAGACAGTGTTGTGAGAGAGCATTCTTTTAGTTAAAAAATGTGAAATATCACATGTATGTTACTTAGAGTTTTTCTTGCAAAACTGCATGCTTTTTTCAGACTATGAAAGTTTATGACAAAACCTAAACTAATGATTTAGAACGTTTTTAAAAATCTAAATAAAGCAAACTGTAAAAGGAAACTTATCTTTGATAATATAAAAATTACTGTTGGGTAAAAAAGTAGCCTATAAATTAATCTGCAGCCTTTTGCTCTAAGAAAACCTTTTATATCTCCAGCTAACATCAGATATTCTTGAAATCAATAGTAATCTGATTGCCTACAGAGAACAGTTGCTCTCCTGTGTTTTAAGCTGCCGAGGAACTGTGCGCTTTTGTAATAAACATAATTTAGATGAGGATTATATTTTCTTCCTTAATTTAGTAGCTCCTGGTGTTGCCTTATCCTGTTCCTCACATTTCCTTTTCATCATTCAATTGATAGCATGGAAGAAGAAATGTGATATTAGGCTTGGTAGCAGTGTACATTAATTTGGAAGGGTGGGAAATAAAATCTTTCTTTTTCATTAGAAAGGTTAGCCTTTGTGTTGAGAGTTTCAGGTACAGTGCTCTCTGGTGGACCCTATCCTCTGTATTGTAGACTGGGATGGGATTCTACAGTTGACAGAATTTTAAAGTCAGAATAGAGTTATATCACCAAAATGGTAGATTAGGAGACCTCAGCCTCCAACCACCAACAAAACCAACAATTACGCAGCTATCCACAAACACAAAATGCTCTGGGAGGGCTCTGTAGTCCACTTAGGGAACTTCAGCAACACAGTGGAACAACAACAGAACCCACCATCACCACCACCATCACCAGCACCACCACCAACAAAAACACCTTCAAAAAGGGAAGAACAGCTTCATTTTTCCTGCATCATCCCATCCCCTAAGCTGGCATTGCTCAGCTCCAAAAGCGAAGCTCCAGCCAGAAAGAGTTTCCCTCACTGGGAAAGAGAGAATGGAATAAGCAACCGGCATTTCTAGCCTTTCAGGGCACCACATGAAGACCACCCTCAGTTTCGCTCCAGCAGCCCTTACAGCCTCTCTGGACCATCCGCAGTGTTCACCAAGGACTCTGCAAGGACTCTGGAGTTGCTGTGGAGACCAGTGACCTGAGGTGACAAGTCACCTTGCCCCCCTGGACCTGAAACTACCAGCTACCCCCACACTTGGCGTGCTACATCAGTGGACCCAGGGTCACAGCATCCTCCAGTATGCTCTCAACTACCCAGGCAGGTCTTTTCTTACCAAAGTCAGTCCATAAAGTCTGGAAGAGGTGACCGCTTCTTCAAATGCAGACACCTACACAAGACTACAGGGGTCATGAAGAATTAGGGAAACGTGACTCTACCAAAGGAATACAGTAAAACTTCAGCAACTTACCTAAACAAATGGAGATGCAGAAATGTCATGACAAAAAATTAGAAGAAAGTATTAAAAATAGCTGTAATAATATGTTAATGGATACACAATAAAACAAGATCTAAATTGTGACATCAAAAACTTAAAATATGAGGAGGGTGAGCAAAATGGTGGAGTTTTTCTATATGATAAAAGGTAAGCTGTTATCAGCTTAAAATAGACTATGTTTGGAGTAAGCTTCAGAGTAACCACAAAACAAAGATGTACAGTAGACACACACAAGATAAAGAGAAGGGAGTCAAAATATGCCACTATGAAAAATCATCAGTTCAAAAAGGAAGACAGCAAGAGAGGAAGAAAGGAACTATAAAACAGTCAAAAACAATGGACACGATGGTAATTGTAAGTATTTATGTATTAATAATTACTTTAAATGTAAATAGATTAAGTTCTCCAATCAAAAGGCATAGGGAGGCTGAATGAATTAAAAAACAATAATCAACTGTATGCTTCCTAGAAGAGATACACATAGACTAAAAATGAAGGGATGGAAAAAGATATTCCATGAAAATGTAAACTAAAAGGGATTAGGGGTAGCTATATGTGAAGCAGACAAAATAGATTCAGAATGATCGAAAGAAGAAAAACCTGACAAATACATCTTTAAGTGATGATATAGCATGTTTCACGTTTTTACTCTTCTAGGTAGATTTATTATCTTTCACTATTTGCCTGAAAGCAATTTTACTTTCACTTATAAATGATCAAAAAAGGAATTCATGTTAGGTTTGAAGAGAGGATTTGGAAGTCTGAGGATGTTTTTGATGTACACAAGGAGATAACAGAAAAAAGCTGAAATGGAGGAGGAAATAAGAGTGAAGGACCAGTAATGCCAGGGAAATCTGAAGATGTACTTAATGTTCTGAGGATTTTTCCACTGCAACTTAACTCTTTGGCTTGCTTATTAGGAGCATCTGAGCTCATTTAACCTCATGAATTCCAGATCATATTTCTGGAGCTATAAGGTCCGGTTATGTTGATGAAGTGCACTCATGTGATCTGAATAAGTTAGGTTTGGGGGCTAAATCTCAGGAATGTGTTGGATAAATCTGGCTGTTATTTAGCTCTGAAAAGATGAGTTTGGCCAAGTTCTGTGCCCCAGCTACTAGGTGATGGAGCAGATGCAGTAAGAAGCAATTCCTTGGCCTCTTGCTTGACAAATTCAGGGCCAACATACTCTACTTCAGGGGTGGGGAACGCCTGGCCCATTGGCCATAGAAGGCCTGCGCAGTCATTTGGTCTGGCCCTGCCAAGGCATTAGGGGTGAGTTAATTAAATGTTTGACCAAATATAGAAGGCTAATTTTTAAGTTGATAAGTTTGTATGGCTTGTGAATGATGTTATAAATACCGAAATGGTCCCTGTCCCTGCTCTACTTGATCAGCACTGGTATTATTTGAAGGTTTATATTGTGCACTCTAAGCAACTATAATGGAGAACTTCAGAGATCAACTTCTGCACACTCTACTGGATGGATGGGGTGGGGACCATTTTGAAACATCTAATCAGCATCACCAATAGATAACACAGATACACTGTAGGGGTCATGGGCTACTTATCCTCCTCATTTATTTTCACTGTCTAGATCAAACTTGATGATGATAGATAGTACTTTCTTAGCAACAGAATCTGGTCAGTAGAGTTGCCCAAGTTACCTGAGTCATTGCATTGTGTGGAGGTACAGGATCTTTTTTTCTAGATAGCTGGAAAACTGGGAGACTGAAAGTAGGCGAGATGTGGGTTGGCAGGTAGGTCTGACTAATATGTCCTAAACTGGTCAGCCAATACGTTCTGCTACCCTAATTGGAACCTGAAATTATTTTATTGGGCGGGCTCTCTTGAAATTGCTTATTTGGCTTTAATCATGGCAAATATGGAACCACATGCCCCTTTGTATGAGCACATGAATTAAGCAATGGGTTCCTCCTTAATTATAAATAAAGTTGAAATTTGATACAAAACATTTTTTAAACCTAGGACTTGAGCCATTTAGGTACTTAAGGCATAAGATTATACCTTGGCATGGCTGCAAATGCTTTATAATCTATTTACTTTCCTGAGTCTCAAGCACCCACTTGGGCTCATAAACCCTCTTAAATTATCCCAGGAAAGGGTCTGCTGGTGTAATATGGAACTTTCTTTCTATTGACCTGCTAGTATCCAAATGTACTAGACACTTAACCTGGCAAGACATTGGCATAACATTACCAGAAGCTCAGCGGGAGCTGACTCAGACAGCTGTTATGCCCAAGGGAGGCATTTTCGGCCTATGAGATGCAGAGTACAGTGACCACTTCTCTATGTTTTCTTCTTGAAAAGAAGATTTGGTAGAATAAAGTGGAATTGGGCAAGAAAGAAAAAGCAGGTTAATGATCCCAAATACTTTGTTAGGCCTTTTTTTTAAAAAAAAAAAAAGAAAGAAAGAAAGAAAGAAAACTGTAATTGTGCTGTTCAGAAATTTGATTCTTATTTTAGCACCAGATTTGAGGTCAAGAATCATATATAGAAAGAGTGAAGTCAAAGCTAATAATGGCATTACATTATTATGGGGAAAATTAAGATAGTGGTGCTAGAAATAGAATATTTCAGGAATACACTTAAATGATTTTGTGCTCTCTAGACTTAAAGATTCCATTTCTTAAGAGGGGTAGATCATGTGATATGAAGAGCACAGACTCTGGACCTAGACTGCCTACGTCAAATTCTATGGCTCTGCCACTTACTAGATAGATGTGCTTGGATAGGTCATTCTACCCCACTTTGCTTAATTTTTTCTCACCTATAAAATGGAGGAGAAAACTAAACAAATTTATATACATAAAGCATTTGGATAAATGGCTGATCCATAGTAAATAAATAGAAGTGTTTGCTATGATGATTATTGTTGCTAATATTATTAAGCATTAGGACAAAAGTATTCTTTAAGTAATCATTAATAAGCATCTACTAATCTGTAGCCACTTTTGAAAGCTTAACAAATCATTAAATTCACCAACCAGATTGGCAATAGAAACAATTTAATGTTGCAATAACATTTCATAACCAGTAATTCATTGCGGTTACCTTTTTATTAGTCCTCCATTTGAATAAGTCAACTTAAAACAGATTTGCCTCTTTCTTAAAAATTAGAAAGCAGATGCTATTTATTTGGGAGGGAATAAACAGAAATTACCCCCAAATATTTGTCATCTACCAGAGGCATGATGCCACCCTTTCCTTGAAATAAAAGGTAGAACTTCCATTTAAGACCTGTATCCCTGATCAAGTGGAGGTTCCCAGGGACAAAGTGGATATTTCAAGTGAAGCCCTGGACTTGTTTTTTAGTTGTTAAATGTAACACTGAACATGTTTAATGGCAGCAGTGGAAATAGATCCCAACATAGGCCTTTGTATGTACATGCAACCTCTGTTCCCAGGAATGCACGTCGCTAGTTCTGCCTTCGCAACCCAGCCATGTGAATGAACTGTGCTCTAAGGAAAGTCTATGTGCCTGACTTTCCAACCTGGAAAAGGCAGGTATTAGCAGCCAGGCATCATAGTGAAGCTGGAGGTAGAGTGGGATAACACTATACCATGTGAAAACCCAGGTACGAGTGTTAGTAAGTGTGCCCTGTTCTGTTCAATCGGCTTCCAAGGTCCAGCTCGAATCTGTCCTGCTCTCTCTATCTCCCTGCTCCTTTTTCATCCACCATTTCTTTGCTGGGCTCTGCACCAACTTTTCCCTCGTCATCACTGGGTTCTCCTTATCTTCACTCGTTCTTATGAATTCAAAAACATTTAAGACTTTTTTTCTTACCCTTCTTTCTAATAGTGACTCCTGGCTTCAGTTCCCCAAATGAATCCATTTTACCACACCCATCATTATGCATTTCTCTACTCAACTTTGGTGTGACCTTTGGAACATTATTTTGGAAGTTTTATTTTGGAAGCTGTTATTTTTAGTAATTTCACAGCTGTGACCTACAGTGCAGAACATGCTGGAATTAGTAGCCTGGGTAGAGATTTGCACGCCATTCCCAAACATCTAAAAAGCACTAGACTTAAAATATGTAGGAGGGACTATTGCACAACGGGCTCCAGGTTCTAAGGCATATGCCTGGGAGGAGGTTATTTAAGATGTGAGTACAAAACAGGAAGACTTGAGATTTATGATCTTGAAAGTAATTGGAGGAACCAAGACCTCTGTAAAAAAATTCCCTTCATGATGCGACTTCCTGACTTGTTCAGGGGCTGACATGAGGAGGTGCTATGTAGAATTAATTCAGTGTAAACTGGACAGAACCATCCATCTCCTCTGGCCAGTCTGTGTTTTAAAACAGTATTTTCCATTATCCTTTCATTTTTGCAATTATCGTATAACTAGTTTAGAGCACAAAAGAGGTATGGCAATTAATATGGGAAGTGATATACCCAACACAGGTTCAATCCAGTTCCACCCTTGCAAAGATGACTGAGCAGCACTCCCAGGGGCTTACCACGTATTTCAAGTTCATTGAGCACCCATCACAATGTGTTGGATGCTGCAATGCATTGAAAATGTGACTGCTGAAGAACACAGACAATAGTGTGGTGAGGGCCAAGGGAGGGGGAAGAGGGGAATGGATGGAGGTGGGCAAAGGGGAAGGGGCATGGGGGACATTTGCAATAGTGTCAACATCAAACATTTTTAATAATTAAAAAAAGAAAATGTGACTGTTGGCCTTGATCATAGAACTGTAGACTAGGAGTGCTAGATGCGAAGTTCAAGGTTTTCTAGTCCATTGGTTCTCAGGCTTTTGGATGAGAAACTAGTAAGAACATTGCTTGGGGACTGTCAAGTAAGAACGTACACACAAATCTGACTGAAGATATTGTGTTAAGTGAAATAAGCCATATACCAAGGACAAATATTGTATAATTCCACTTAGATGAGGCACCTAGCATAGTTAAATTCATAGAGACAGAAAGTAGAATTGGGCTTGCCAGGGGCTGGGCGAGGGGAGAATGGAGAGTTAATGTTTAGTGGATCCGGAGCTCAGTTTGTGATGATGAAAAGCTCTGGAGATGGATGGTGGTGATGGTTGCACAACAGTGTGAGTGAACTTAATGCCACTGACCTGTACATTTAAAAATGGTAAATTTTATGTTAGATATATTTGACCACAACAAGAAAATCTATCATCTACTTTCATCACTGTTGCATAAAACGAGGAAGTTTCCACATAGAGAAAAGGCAGAAAGAATGAGAGAAAGAACAAAAGAAAGGAAGGGGAATAATAATGATCTCAGATTAAAAAATATTCCTTGAAAATTATCATATGTAACTTTATGAACTCCCCCTTCCCCAATTCATTGTCCTTTGTTTCCCCCTTTTGTCATAGAATGGATCAGCACTGATTGGTTCACAACCACAAACCTGCATTCAGAAACTACAGTACAATTCTCTCATTCTGCAGATAAAATAATTTAGGTGCAGAGGGAGGGAGTGTCTTATGCAAATACCACTGGGTGCATTTGTGACTGGGATAGTCATTTCATGACTCACAGAAGAGGAGTTTTTGTACTGCTGTATCCATTATTATAGGAAATTTGCTTTATAGTTTTAGTGTTGTTCAATTAAGGCTGCATTTCTGCTGGTTTCATTTATTCTGTGTGCCAGACATGAATATTTTCTATTTTCATGATTCAGACATTTATATAGTGCTTATTAGGAGCAAGGCATTGTTCCAAGTGCCTTACAAATAAATAATAACTCAACTTTACAATAATGGAAAGAGATAAGTACAATTATTATCCCCATTCAAAAACAAGAAAACCGAGGCCTGGATTGTATGAAGGCCAAGTTTTGATATATTTCATAGCTTAGGAAGCAGTAACAAAATCCCATAGACTGATCCCATAGACTGGGTGGCTTAATCAACAGACATTTATTTCTCACTAGAGGCCCTATGCACAAAATTCATGCACGGGGCTCGGTCCTCACAGCCCCAGCTTTGTCCAGAAGGTTGCTCGGAAGGACCTCTGGTCTAATTAGCATATTATGCTTTTATTATTACAGATAGTTCTGGAGGCTGGGAAACCCAAGATCAAGGCCCCATCATATTGAGTTCCTGGTGAGGGCCCACTTCCTAGCTTATAGACAGTGGTCTCTTGCTGTGCCCTCACATAGCCTTTCCTTGGTGTGTGCCTGGAGAAAGCAAGATATCTTTCTCTTCTTAAAAGGGCACTAATCCCATCATGAGGGTCCCACCATGACAGAATCTAATCCCAATTACTTCCCAAAGGCTCCACTTCCTTATACCATCACATTGGGGGGTAGGATTTCAACATATGGGATTTTGGGGGGATAGAAACATTTAGCCCACAACAAGAATGTGCATATTAATTTTCTTTAGTTCTTAAAAACACCATAAACTGAACATGTTGCTTATGGATGTAATTTTCCATATCACAATATGAGGTCCTTAGGATCCTAGTACAGTGCAAGTTTAATTTAAAGTTATCGTTGAAAGAGTCCTAAACACTAATCCTACAGAGTGAAAGGACAGCATACCGCAAGCATATCCCCAGGTCTGCACTGCCCAGTTATGATAACATGATGGTAGACAAGTGAACTGAGAGTGTCAAGGCGATTGCACGTTGAGTTGGTAATAACCTTGATGGTGATTTAATTGTTCTGAGGAACACTTTTCAGGAGGGAAAAGTCAAAGCAACCTCATACAGGAAAGTGAATCAGAAAATGCAAATTCAACTGCATCAGCACAACCCTCTATTTTATTAGTGTTGGGATACCTAGTGGAGAAATATAGTCAATTTATATGTGGACCCTTGTCAGATGAGTTTTATTTGGTATTTAGGCAAGGATTCAAAACTTCTGAACTATTTGTATTCTGTGATTTTTTTTTAAACTTGCTTCTAATAACTAGCAAGCAATGCCAAGTCAGTATTGTATTTCTGTCTTTTCTTTGTCATAACTGTCAGAACAAATAGTCAGTAGAAAAAAATGAGAAAAAGCTTTTACTTGAGACTTTAATCAGAAGAAAAGAAGCTCTGGGCACTTACTTATCCAATACCATTTAATGGAATCATTCTTGACCTTCTTGTCTTCCCCAGAAAAAGCACCAGACTATCGGAGACCTTCTCACATGGATTTACTTAGCTCTGTGAAGGCAGTATTGCTGGTTTGTAACAAAATCATTCTTTGCAATGATAGGAAAACATCACAAACATGTTTTTAAACACGTGGAGCCTATAGAAATTTTAAAAAAAGGACAACCTTGATTTTATGAAACGAGAACCAAAAAGCTCCCAGTAGGAAAAGTGAGAGTCCAAGATTCAAAGGGTACCTTGTGGTCAAGGAAATTTAGGTGGAGGACAAATAGGCTATAGATGTTCTAAGCTTGCTGGAAAGATCGTCACCTTTCCAGCCAGCCGCCCACCTATAAACTTCACAGAGTTGTCCACTGTGCAGATCTCCGCTTAGAGCAGTGGAGTGATTGAAATTCAACATGTACGGATCCGAATGTTTCTTATAAAAAGCATACCTTTAAAGCCAGCCGTTTCATCAAAAAGGTTAAAGAAAAAAACATCCTTCCAGACCTAGGCACGGTCTTAAGGGCCTGCATAAATCTTGACCGTTTAAGAGTGGAGTCTTTTTCTTATCAATATGAACAGTCTGTGAAATGGCTGATTCTGAGAGAAGCAGTTGCCATGTCGACCTTTTCCCCATGTTGTTTTTCGTTCAGAAATTGACGCTGTTATTGGAACAAGATGGGTAAGAGTCTGTCTCAAACATGTAATTTTTTCCACCTATTGTCTCCATGGTTTTACATTGTTTAGCAGCTTTTAAAAAGATCTCAAAAGAACAGCACTGATACAGGGGAGGAGAAAAATCAGAACTGTTATAGGATTAACTTAATCTGATCTTGAATACATTCAAACAAAGAGAAAAAATATCCAATGTCAAAATAATTTTACTTCTTTGACCACCTTTTAAAATCCCCCAAATAGTTTATTACCAGTTAGTTACTGCTTGTAGGAAACAACTTACTAGTAGGTAACCTTTAGATTTCATAGGTAAAAGTAAACCATTTTGAGAAAGTATTCCCTTTGGTGAAACAACATTATTTCCAATAAGCAAGGCAGTCACTCATTTAGTTCTTTGTTTATTAACTAGTCATCGAGGGCATACCATGAACTTAGGAGCTGTGCTATATGCAGGGATACTTAAAAACATGAATTCTTATATCATGGAATTCACTCCTTAAAGATAAATTCCATCGGAAATTTTCGACTAGATAATGACCATTAACATGACCTATCAAAGTGTAATCCCCAAAATATACAAATGAACAATCAATCTTTAAGGTGGCAGTGAATTGCTAACAATTTGAAATTCCATCTCAGGAAGCTCAGAGAAGTTTTGTCGAATTAAAGAGGAATACAAAATGTTCTGTCATCTCTGTGCAACACAGAGAATGTGGCCAATGGCCTCTTCCCGCTGGGAGAAAGGTAAGGACTTAGGATGCTTTCTCAGAGAGAGCCAGTCTGAAGCAAGTCTCTGGTCTCTGGTCAGCTCTCATCGTGGCTTGTTAAGATTTAACTGATTTATTGATGAAGCGGGCTTGTCATGAAGGGCTCAAGTGCCATCATTTTCTGAGTCTCCAGTCTGTCATTTGCCATGGTGCAAAATGGGCACCTTGTGTGCACTGAGTGAGCCGGCTCACTGGCACCCATGGAGTATTGGCCAGCCTGCACGCTTAGTTGGGGGCCTTTAGGGTTTGCCAAGACAACGCCTGATTGATTCATTTCTGAATCTTAAGTATTGACATTGGTGTAAAAATGTGGGAGTGGGTAGGGCAGGAAGTTCAGAGCAATCAGCTTTGCTTGGAAAATATTTTTCTTTTTCAATTCCGTGGCTATTTTTAAAAAGGCATGTTAGAAACTACAGTTAGTTTAAAGATGAGTATGTGTTTTCCGTTTCATGATGCCACACAATCACTTTCAGAAAAGACGAAAAGAAACCACCCCTTTTGTTGTCTAGCCAATAAGTTGCTAAAAGGAGCAGTGCAGATTTACAGGCGTGGGTTGTGGTGACTGAAAGCAGAACTTGGGGAAGTTTCATTTTTTTCTTTCATGTGAATGATCGCAGTTGGTGATGGACAAGGAGAAGCACTCCCCAGCACACACGGGGAAGGGCATCTGCTTAACAGCCCTCCCAGTTAATCCCTGCAGTTACATGTGCTCAAATATGTTCTTGTCAAAAGCCAACGCTAACTTAATGTGCATGGAAATTATTTATTCTGAGTCATGAGTGTGTTACTGGTACTGTAATGGCTTGGCACATGTCATCGTTTTTTTTTTCTTACGCCTGGCTCATGTTAACCTGTGTTAATTCCATCTCACAAAAACCCAAACAAACATAAATTTCATAGGACCTACTTGGCATCTGGCAGTGTTTCACACAACTACCTAATTTATTTGTTTAAATTTATAGTAAAGACGCCCCACCTTGAATTGATACAGTGTTCAGACCCTGCCACCCTCTAGCTGAGTTACCTTGGGCGAATCGCTTAACTTCTCTGAGCACTGGATTTTTGATACCAGGATTCAATTAGAACATCTCTAAATTCCATCTAGCTCTGAAGGAACTTAGAGATTTTGGACTTGATGTACATATTCTAATTGCTTCTAGGCTATATCTTCCGCTTTCTGAGACTTGTTACCATTTCCAGATGCCATTGAAAACACTGAGGGACGTTGGGTCCACCAAGTATCCAGGATAAGGAGGCTAGGCATTCCAGAGTGCACAGGTGATCTGCTGGGGAGGCAAGAAGTTTTCTCCACGGTGGGTGAGAAAGCAGGGCACTTCTCAGGTGAAACAGCTGCTCAACAGAGCTCAGCTTTCCGAAGACCCTTAGACCTTGGAGAATGGATTAACATGCCAGGAGAAGAGATGAGCAATTCTCTTCAGGAGTCATGGGAAACCCCTTGAATCAGGATCATTTTCCTTAGCTGATAACTCATTAGGGCATAAATTGGAGGTGAAAACAGAGTTGTAGATACTTCCACGGATATTTGAATATGACATTTAGCTCTCCAAGGATACCCATTTGTACAGATAGGTATTATTAGTATTCCTGATAGGAGTTGTGATGTGTGCTAGGACTTTGAGCAGTTTATAATATAATACTTCTTTAGTCCTCTTTTGAATTTTGTATCTTTTTGTACCATTGGAGACAGGCAATTCAAATTGCAAATGGCTTTAGATTTGCATCCCAGGGGGCTTGCCAACTCTCCTTCAAATTGAAATTCTCCTTGAAACCCATGGCACCTCTCCCCACCCCCTTACTGGGACAAAGCCTGCCCCTCTAAGGGAATCTAGTGACAGAGGGTGTCAAGATTGAGGAGATAGGCTGGTTCCAAAAGCCAGAAATGTTCAGTTGCTTTCTCCAAAACCCATCCATCAAAAAAGTCGCTGAAAGGAGGTGGAAGACTTATCAGGCCAGGAATGTTCTTTGGCTAAAGTTCCTTCACTTGGAATTTCAAGGTGTGGGAAAAGGAGCTTCCTTCTAATAATTAGCATCAAACTCATTGTACTGGAAATTGCAGAGAAAAACATATGAAGGATGCGTATATTCAACAAGTATTTATTAAATGCCTACCCATCCCTTTATGGGCTCTGAGATATTAGCAGGGAACATGACACACATGTCCCTTTTCTCATGGAGCTTACATTCTTGGAGGGGAGAGGGTGGAAATAAATAAGTAAACATATAAATAAGATAGTTTCAAATATTCACAAGTATGTTGATTAAATGAAAACAGGATAATATGATAGAGAACAACTGGAGATAGGATGAGGGATGGGGACGCATGAAATATGGTGAACAGGCAAGGCCACTCTCAGGCGGTGACTAATGAGCTAAGGAGCCAGCAGGGATGGTGTGAGGATGGGCTTGGTGGGCTCGAGAAGCAGAAGGAAGGCCACTGTGTGTGTGACAGTGGGTGTGGGTACTAGGATGCTGGGTTGGAGAGGAAAGCAGGAGCCAGATCACCTGGAGTTTGTGGTTTCCTCCTAGGGTAACATCAAGTTACTGGAGTATTGAATCACCCGGACTCCTGGAGAACTTGTTAAACTGAAGATTGGTTCAGTAAGCCTGTGGTGGTGCCTGAGATTCTGCCTTTCTAACAGCTTCCATGGACCCAACTTGGAATATCAAGGTTCTCATACATAAATATATTTTTTAATCCTCACCCAAGGATATGCTTAGAGAGAGGGAGAAACATCAATGTGAGAGAGAAAAATTCATAGGTTGCCTTCTGTAGGTGCCCCAACTGGGGGTTGAACCCGAAACATAGATCAACCCAGATATGTGCCCTGACGGGAATCAAATTGTCAACCATTTAGTGCAAGCCAGACGTTCAACCAACTGAGCCACTCTGGCTGAGCTCTCATTCACATTTTAAAAGATCACTTTAACTGCCTGTGGAGAATGGAGAATGAGTCTCAGAGAAACAGGTAGACGCAAGGAGACCAGCTAGAAGCTGCTGTAGTACATGCGAGGGCATGGACTCTGAGGATCGTGTTACTGAGGCCAGATCCTCAGGAGTAAAGGTTCCAGTAGGTTCCACTCAAGGATCCTTCACAGATATGTGCCTCAACATTCAGTTTCAATAAGTGTTTATTAGTTTTCAATAAGGCTAATATTGTACATTGAGTATCTACTGTATTTTAGATCAGCGTTCCTCAAGCATCATGTGCATAGGAATCCCTGGGAATCTTGTAAACTGTGCATTCGGATCGAATAGGTCTGAGGTGGGGCCTGGGAATCTGCCTTCCTGACAGGTGCTGTGGATGCTGTTAGTTTGCAGAGCACACACGAGCACTACCCCAGTGGTTTTCAAATTCTACTGTGAGGATGGGTCACCTGGGGAGATTTTAAAACTACCAACATTTGGATCAAACTTGAGATTAAGTATCCGACTCTGGCGGACAGAGAGTGAGCCCAGATTTGGATTTTTAAAAGAAGTTCCCCCAAGTGATACTAATGTGTAGTTAGGCTGAGAGCCTTAGAGCTAGAGGCTTCCCCCACGCCCCTATTTCCCTTGGCTATGGTTAATACTATTGCTCCCATTACGCAGAGGAGGTAAGTAGGGGCTAACTCACTTGCCAAAGTGACCAGTTAAGTGATGGAGCAGAGATTTCAAGTTCTTCTAAACTCCGAATTCAGTGTTGTTGTTTTTCCATAGTACCATGCTGATTCTGTACTTCCCTATTTTGGGCAAAACTCACTGTACCAGGTAGTGAGAGAAACATAGTATGAGGCAGGGTCCAATGAGGAGACAGAATTATTTCAGAGGGCGTCTTGGTGTTGGCGAATGTGATAACCACTACACTCCGGAAACTTAGATTCAGGGGGTAACTTAGACAGGAGATTGATTACAGTGGTGTTGAGAGGATGGAAAGGCCAGTTGCTGCAGAAAGGACAAAAGGAAGGGATATTCCCAGAGAGCAGGAAATTGCTATGGTCTTGGGCTGGCAATGAACTTGCTGTGCTGGGAATGCCACTTCTGGTGGTCACGCTGCAACCACCGGACCCCCGCACCTCACCTGAATTCAGACCCTGTTTGAAAAGGATTATTAGTAGGAAAATAGGGTTTGACTTATGCATTTGGGTTGAAGGCCTTATTTCTGGGGTGCAAGTCTCCTGGACGTGAAAGAATGGGATGGGTGCTCTGAATGCTGATACTTGTAGCAGCTGGTCGTGTCCTAGGGGTTACCAGCAAGAGGAAGTGGAGATTGTTCTTTGGCATTTGGAGTCTGACCCTCTTCTGCTCTGGTCCCTTCTCCTGGGAACTTCCCCACCTGCAGAGCCCTAGCGACTGGACACCAGCTCCCCGATCTTGTCCTCGCCCTGCAGTCGCAGCCTGGTCCCCTAGGAGATTACCCTTCTCTGCACGCAGTGCGTGGCTTACCATGCTGTCCCTGCCGGTGTTAATTAAATGAAAACTTGCCTTTATGCTTGACCATGACTGCCTTCTGAAACTTGAATTTCTTCAATGACCAAGAAATGTTTGAAAGGAAAAAAAAGAACTGTAAAGTTGTACTAGCTCTTCTTGATATTTTGGTAGATTAAAGAAATAAAGATCAGTAAGATTTAAAGTCAAATAAAATGTCTTTCTCCTAACTTGTGAAGAAAATGTTTTTTTCAAAAGCAGAGAAAGATCACCTTTTATTAAGCGATACATTAAAAATGAGGTTAGAAAATTTCTTATGGCATCAGTAATTAATTTGTATCCATAAAAAATTCCCATACCTGCATTTATTTACATAATTTCCTTCTCTTATGATTAATCTAATACTTAGGGGAAGAAGAAATATAAAAAGTTTTGTCAGAATTTTACCTTCTCAATTTCCATCTTTGAGGAGAAATTTTGTCCTTGGAACTAGAGAGCAAGAAAAATCCCAATAAATTGATAGATTTCTTTGTTGTTATTTCATGTTCCATTTTGATTGATTTACAATTTGATAATTACTATTTAAAAGTGAGAAAGGACTTTCCTTTTTCTCGCCTTGCTGTGCTTAACATTTAACTACCACCACAATACAGTAAGAGCAGTGAGTTAATGGCAAGTCAGTCCACAGTCCAAAGGACTTCCTTCACAGATCATTAGTTGGTGCTTTTATAATCACCCCTAGGATGTTTAAACTCTGTCATTAGGGCAGAGAGAATATCAGTAAAATAGCAAAGATTTGTCTTAATTGCTTTTCTGGGAAAACCAAGATAAACCTCCCTTAATTTGTTGTGTAGGCAAGAAGGGGCTTTCTAACCATCCTTTCTCGTCTGTGTTTTGAAGAAAATGTCAGTCACATGCATGTACCTACTGTATGCAGTTGCCTTATGCCAATCACGGTTTTACTTACAAGATAGAGCTGTATGTGAGATATTGTTGCAAAAACTATGGTTTTAGTTTCTTGTGTTTTAAATGAGAAGAGCAAGAAGGAGATCTGGGGGCTGCTCAGGAGGAGCTGTGTTGGTGGTTGGCTGACTTTGATAAGGAGATGAGGTGTAGCCTTCCCCAAGGGAATTGAGAGGTGCCATTCCTCTGAAGGTGTGAGTAGCCCGAGGAAGGCTGTGGGGATTTCTTTCCCATCTGCAAATCTCTTCATCTGTGGTTGTCCTAACAAAGTGAGAATGTTATTTCAACCATGTACTTTATTTTGCTGGAGTATCTGATATGTTTAAAAAGTGTAAGGCCATTTCCTTGGTAGTCATATGCTTGCACTTAGCCTTAAATCATACCCTTGGAGGCAGCGAATACAGTGAGGCCCTATTCTGTGTATTTTAAGAGGTTTCTTATAACAGGGCTGGTCTGTGGCCATCCTGGTGAGTAGCACTTAGAGGGTTTACAAACTGCTCTGTCGCGGTGATGACATACTCAGTGTGGTTCTAGAAGCTAAATAAAACACAGGAAAGAGATAGTAAATAAAATAAAGAACACACCTATGTAATTATTGCCAGAAATGAAATTTTGAAACCCTAAATTTGGGGCCCAGGCATCTGAAGATTCCTGTAGATAAACATCATTTCCCATATTCAAATTTCAGGAAAGAAACATATCTATCGAGTCTTATTTATATCAAATATTCTGAAAGCATTTTTGGACTGATCATAGGAGAAGCAGGGAGCAGATGTTGAGTGGGACAGGTGCCCACAAAATAAATGTTCCCTTCTTAGTGACTCCACTTACCATTATGCAAGACTGCAAAAGCAGCCCACCCATGCCAACATCACTTATTTTTGGCCAAGCTTGGTCAAAAGCAATGTTTTGTGATTTAAAATACAGATCGCTTTAAAATCTAAAACTATGTTTTTTCTTTTAAAGGGATTAATTCTTTAATGACAATTATTCAATCAATACTATTACAGTTTGAGGTTAAGAGACACCTTCCTCCCACAGTTCTATTCTAACTGTAGTCTTCAGATTTTTCTGTAGCTTTTTCCATGGGCAGTAAGTTAATGCGTTTCAAGCTTCTACTCTAGTAATGCTCTACTGTACTTGCTGTTTTCACTCAGGCTATCTCATTTGATCTCCAAGTCTTAGATATTTTGCAGGTAAGAAAACTGACATTCTCAGTGGTGAAGTGATTTGCAAAAGGCCAAATGGCAAGGAGGTGGCCAATTCCAGATTCCAGTCCCAGCTTTGTCTGTCTAAAACCATGATCTCCCTCAGAACACCTCGAGAGCCACGATTCAATGTGATGGGCCTAGCGGGCTTGAAGACATTTGTAATTTGGCTAAACTTCCCATTGTACCTGAAGTGAACCACACTTCCAGTATAATTAGGTATTCATGGTCATTTTGTGTTTTATTTCTCCCATTACTGCAAGATGAGCTATGTATGGCATATAATTAATGAATTTTGCTGAATTCACCCATTCTCATATGTCTTGTGCCCCATGAAAACTGCTTAACTTACAGGAGTCAGAGTAACTTGGTTAAAAAGGATGCAGAAATTAATTATCTCCAAACCTTTTTCCACCTGATAAAATCCTATTTCAAGGGCCAGTTAATACCATCATCTCACTTATATAGTTTTCTCTGACCCACTTTGCCATTGAGGCAGCATTGCTTCTTCTAGGTTTGACTTAACACTTACACATACTTCATGTAGTTTCTTAAAAAGTAAGAATTATAATAACTTTCATTTATTGTGCACTGTGTGTCAGACATTAAGCTAAATACTCGATAGATGGCGTCTCTTTTTAATCCTCAACACAACCCTGAGAGGCAGCAAACCTTAGGCAGCATCGTCCCATGTTGCAGGTGTGAAAAGGGGAGCTCAGAGGGATTAAATAACTTGCCCCGATCCCAGTGAGTAGGAACCCAGACCTAACTGATTCCTAAATCCTGTGCTTTCAATTTATGTTTTTACTTTTAATTGAGGCAAAATTACATGCAGTGCCGTGCACATATCGTAAGTGTACAGTTTGATGAGATGCGTTAAGTGTGCACATCTGTATAACTGTCTGCCTCATCAAGATGCAAACACTTTCACAGCACAGGAAGCTCCTCATGCCCCTTCTCTGCAGGTTCCAGTCACTTAAGATTAAGACGGCCTATTCTTGAACTTCATAGAAATTGATTTAGAGTGAATGTGTTATTTTTTTTGTTTATCACTTTTATACTCAATTTTTTTTGAGATTCATCATGTTGTGATATGTATTGATATTCACCATATCAATGGTTTATTCATTTTTATTACTGAGTAGTATTCCATTTTATAAATAGTATCATAATTTGTTTATCCATTGTCCTATTGATGGGCATTTGGAGTCTTTCCAGTTTGGGGCTATTGTGAATAAGGGTACTGTAATTTGTGATTTAAAATACAGATCGCTTTAAAATCTAAAACTATGTTTTTCTTGTATGTGTGTCTTTTTGAGGACATATGTTTTCATTTCTCTTGGGTAATTACCTACGTGTGGGATCCCTGGGTCATAGAGTAGAAACATATTTAACTTAATAAGGAACTGCCAGTTTTTCACAGTGGCTGTGCCATTTTATATTCTCATCAGCAATATATCAAAGTTCCTGTTCTCCATGTCTTCTCCAACATTTGATACTATCGGTCTTTTACTAGTTTTATGCTGCCTTTTAAAATGCTCTAATTCCTACTTGACTGTGTGCCTGTCAAGGTCAGGACTAGGTGTCACTCACTTCTGTATCCACAGTGCTTAACGCAGTGTCTGGCACAAACATGATGCAGGTGAAAAATTTTGAGGGTTGCAAAAATGGTTGTCAAGGTCACCTTCTAACAATGAAAATCCATAATTCTGACCTCAGGCCTTGTGGCATGCAGATAGCTTTAAACTGAAAATGCTTTGGGCAATCATCTCCGGAGGGTAGCAGTCTTTCAAAGGGAGGTGGCAGATCGGTCATCCCTATGGAGGAAGTAAGTGACCATCTTACTAGCCCAGCTTCCCTCAAGGACATGGAGGTACCAGCCTTGCCTCCTGGACTCAGTTTTCTCTTTTCTCATTCAGGGAGTATTCTGGTAACCCTTGATTGCCCCAGGGCTGGCTTTATGTATTGCTGACCACAGTACTAAAGACCTTGCCACCAATTAAATACCATAATTTCTCTCTGCTGGCCTCTAAAGAGTCTTTTAAACTCCCTATGCCTGTGTAGGAGGACTTAACAGTGCCAGGTAGGAATAAAATGATCAACAAATATGCAGGAGGGCTGACAGCATCTTGTGGGAGCCATAATACCTCCTCCTTTCCAGGGCCCATCAGTGTCGGTATTCAGCAATACCCACAAGATTTCTTTTAAAAAATGCCTCTTGAGACTCAGATCCTACCTGAACAATGAGCTGGCCTAAATTTAGTAAAGAGCCTATCCTCTACCCTCAAGGTCAACTACATATCTAGTCTTCACAGCATGACCCAGTCTTTTATGCTGTACTTGGTGGACAAGGGCTTATGCAATAATACCTATATTATATTTTAAAAATAAACTTGAGCCTAGAGAAAAAATACAACTCCATGTCCATAGCAAACACTGAAGGGCTGCTGAGTGAAAAAGCTTACCACAGTCAGAGATCAGTGATCCTCATAGAGAAAAGCAGGCATTGGTTGTCCTGGAGCATGGTGGCCTGGTGAGTCCCACTATTTGCTGGGAGGCTATGCTTCAGCAACAGGACTGTGTGACCTGGGAAGTCCACTTGGATGTCATTGAAAGCACAGGTGTCAACCTCTGACTGATTGTCTTTTAAGATGATGTTTTAGTTATCTATTGCTGCATAACAATAGGACAGCAAACTTAGCAGCTTACGACAATGCATGTTTACTATCACTCAGTGTCTGTGATCAGGAGTCTGGGCACGGCTTAACCGCGTCTTCTGGCTCACAAGGCTGTAATCAAGGTGTTGGCTGGGGTTTCACTTCAAGCTCACGTGGTTATTGGTAGGATTCAGGCTCCTGTGGGTTGTTGGACTAAGGACCTCCGATTCTCGCTAGCTGTTGACCCAGGTCACCCATAGTTCTGTGCTACGTGGTCCTCCCTGACATGGCTGTTTGCTTCTTCAAAGCCAGCAAGGGAGTATCTCCGAGCAAGATGATGTTAGAATTTCATGGGACATAATCACGGCAGTGATATCTTTCACCTTTGCAATATTCTATGGTCAGAAGCAAGTCCCAGATCCCATCCACATTCAAAGATTGAGGATTACACAAGGATGTGAGTACCAAGAGGTGGGGATAATTGGGAGGCCATCTTAGTGTCTGTCTGCCACAAAGGGTCAATTAAAATTTCTGTAAAAAAATGGAAAATTAGACATTATGAGGAAAATGGTTGTTTTGACCCAAAGAGGGTATTAAACTTTTTACTGTTCTAATGAATAGTTTCAAAGGCTCCAACTTTACCCCAACACAGAGATGCTATTCTGGAGAAATTCTCTGCTGTTAATTTCCACTGCTACAGAAGATTGACAGGAAAGCATGGAGTGATTTCTGACTACATACTTCTCAGTAGGTTCATTCAGTGTAGATGAATTGAGTCTTTTCTATGATCTGCTATTGGACAGAGCTTCTGGTCTGAAATTTGCCATGGATTAAAGAAGTAGAAAGATTGGCAGAGTGACCCCTGTAATCCAAGTGTGGGAAGCCAAATGTTTTGGCAATGAGTTTGCTTATCTGGAATAGGATGATTGGCCCAGACCAAACACAGGACAAACCTAAGGGTCATACGAAACTAAAATGCCCATTATTATCATAACCCTTTAGTAGTTTAGAAACCTTTGAGAAACTGAAGGCCACATACCTTGGAGAAAAGCAGGCATCGGAGTTTTAAACAATTTTTTTTTGAAAATTCATCTCCTTAATAGGTTGCATAATCTCCTTCCTTGAGTATAAGAAATAATCATTTCAAAGGCATGGAAAATAGTATATTTCTATCTTCAACTTAGGCCTTCAGCCCTTGTTTGGAGGACTTGATAGGGGTGAGGGCAGTGAGGGAAGTGAGCACGTAGGAAGAGTCCACCTGCCTGTGTGGACCTGCTGAAGCTGGGCTAACTCCTCCTGGACATCACAAAGCAACAAACAGCGACTGTCCTGGACATTCAGCACCACTGTCCCTGAAATGCAGTCTGGGAATGGTCTAGCTAGATGCCCCCTCATATTACCCTGGTTTACTTTATTAAAAAACAACAACAACCTATAAAATATTTATTTGTTATTATACACACGTACATATTTATTTACTTATAGCCTTTATACATAAAACTATGCATATATATGCAAATCTCTATGCACCTGTACCTACATAATACATACATAATTGTATGAAGATTTACTAGTAACCATACTAGAAACACTGCTGGTAAATTTCCACTCAGCAAGGTGTGTGGAGTCTTTTGCAGTCCATGGGTGTTGATACAAATCACCACTCTAGTCAGTAGGCATAAGAAGGCTGCTGTGACTAGGCTTTCTTGGGGTGAGGAGACAGCAGAGAATGATCAGAACAGCTGGTCATGTGCAGACTTTCCTAAATCTCTGACAACTTCCTGTGTACATGGGGAGGAGGAAGGGCATGCAGGAAGCCAGGAGGAACCCTTCAGCTCACTGGCTGGCTGTTTAGGGGCCACACGCTGCATGGGGCTGGGAAATGTTTGCAACGATGATTTTTTACTCTTGTAAAAAGAGTAAAAAAAGATGAAAGGAATCCTAGGACGATGGCTGGTAGTGGTTTAATTATCAGCAACAGGGATCGAGCCAACCAGCAACTAGATTCTTTCATCTCTCTCCAGAAGGGATGTTTTTAACTGCACTCATGTTAGGAGTCTGTGATAAATGCCAGTGTTGTAATTAGGAAAGGACCTAAAGCAAAGCAGAGTCTGGACCGTTGCGTTTAAGATGTTTAGAAACAAACGTGGACAGAGCCCACTGAGTTTTCCTTTGGGAAGAAGTGACAGTCCGTGTAAATAGATAAATTACACTGAATCTATTAAAAACACGTGTTTGTTGGTTAAATGCGAATCTCTTGTTTCCCCTCCTGCTGCCAGGGCCTGGGGTGCGTGTCCCAGATCCGAATGTATGTTTGAGCTATTAGGGTTCAGGAAAAGAGCCTTGTCTTGTTTATGTTCCAGAGGCTCCTATTCTCAAAGTTATTGCTTTTCGACCCGGGATTCTACTGAGACAGAAATTACAGTGTATCACTATGTAAACCAAATGTATTTTTCTTCATCCATTTGTATGAGGAAATCGTATAACATACAGAGCTTGGAAGCAGATTGCTTCCCAGGTTTGTAAGCCACCAAGTGAACTCTGTTCCCTTTGCCTTGAATGTGCTTCTCTCTCACAGATCCCCTTTTTACCTTTTAATTCTTTTTACCATATTTTTTTTCTGAAAAATGGTCACTTACAAATTTTTTTCATTACAGTTGACATACGATATTATGTTTGTTCAGGTGTACAACATAGTGATTAGACATTTACATATAACATATATAAGTGATCACCCCAATAAGTCTATCATTTTCACAATGAAATATGAACTGATACTTGTCAGAATAACATCATGGCTATCATCACTAAATCAGCAAACAAGTGTTGGTGAGGACATGGAGAAAAGGGAACCCTCAGGCACTGTTGGTGGGACTGTAAATTGGTGCAGCCACTATGAAAAATTAAAACTTCCTCAAAAAATTAAAAATCGAACTATGACCCAGCAATCCCACTTTTGGGTATTTATCCAAAGAAATCCAAAACACGAATTCGAAAAGATACATGCACCCGTATACTTATTGCAGCATTATTTATAATAGCCAAGCTATGGACACAACTTATTTATCTTTCTCATTAGACCACAGATAGCACTTTCCCCAGGAAACCTCCATTGACCCCTCCAAGCCTGAGTTGGTTATTTCTTGTCTGTGCTTTTCCATTCTTCCTCTTCTTTTTTTTTCTTTTTCATTTTGTTATTCTTCCACGTCTCACACCTGGTTACAACTGCCTGCAACCTGGCTCCATCTTTTACCAGGCAGGTGGTCCATTAGGATCAGAAGCACATCACCTAGGGCCTGCCACACAATTTCAGCAAATATCTGTTGAATGAATGAGAATATTGATCTTCTCAAAGGCATTTGTCCTTTAGTAGGGGACTACTGCATACCGCTACCTCTTCCCACTCCCCATCCTATGCATGCGTGAAACCTTGGTGTGACATTTGAAAAGACTTCTACTCTGCTAGATACATAAGGACAAAAATGCACAACTTTGGCATCATATAACAGACTTCTTTCTTTATTCCCTAACACACATTAGACATGATTAAATTTGATAACTTATGGCAGGTAATTGATCAAACACACACAAAATATTTTTTTGAGACAAAGGCACACTTGTGGTTTTCAGGATAAGATCATTTTGACTGGAATATAGAAATATGACTTGGAAACATTGCACTGGGCATTCCAAGTCCGGTCACTGGGCCGCCACCTGGCCTGGATCCCAGAACTGTTCTGTACCACTGAGTCCATCCTGTGGGATTTTGGAGCTAAGGCATGGGCTTGGGCTCTGCATGAACATTGAGGGTGGGCATGACTGGGAATGTGCAGCTGGGGAGGAACTTGACCGAACTATTTCAAGACAATAAATTACGCATTTACAAAAAGACAATTCTATTTCCTCCCAGAGATTTTTACTCTTTCTCTTCTCCAGTTGCAGAACTGAGAATTAAACTTTGTCTGAGTGTGCTTTTCTTCAGTTACCTGTGCTCTTAGGGCTGCGGTATGACATCTAATGTGTTAGTTATGACACTGGTTTTGTCTTCATGTTTTATTTCAGGAAAAGGTTATTCACTGAGGGTCAAATCTTCATTTTAATATCACCTTGCTTTGGGAGAAGTCAGTGTAATGAAATTTTAGACAAATGTTGCATTAGAACAGAAGTATTAGGGCAGAGAAGGAGCGATGGTAGTGCGACATAAAAGGCCCTGGCTCCTGATTAATGATGCTGATATGTGGATGGTATAGATCACAGTGTAATGGGCAGCACTTGGGTGACGAGGGTAGAAATTAAAGGTAGAAAAGCATTTTAGTAGCCTCTGCTGCTGAAAATTTGGCATTGTGATGACATCAATTACTCACTCCAGTGACAATTCTCCTTTAGTGGCCTTTCAAGATTTTGGCAGTGTGCTTAGAGGAGTGTCTCTTTTACAACCTACCCGCCTTGCCACAGATTTGTTCCTTATCTTCTTCACAGATTTGTTCCTTATCTTCTTTCACCGGGTTCAAACAATTTGCTTTGAAACCCAGAGCACTCAGGTTTTCACAGGGGAGGAATTCATGACCTGAAGGCAGCCAAAGACCATCCTAGCCAAAGGGTACCACTTCTTGTGAAGGTCAGTGGGGAAGACGAGCAGGGACAGGCAGGAGAGAAGGAGTGTGCCACCTTCTGGAAGGGTCTGCTCACATGGAGAGGGTAAATTTGGAGTCTGAGAGCCAAGTAACTAAGGAAATTAAATGGCAGTTTTCCAAGTTGAGGCATGGAATCCGAGAGTGAAGAGCTGAGTGAAGAGGAATCCGAGGCAGGTGGGGACTTGTATGTGGAAGCAATTTGGCAGAGGCCAGTGTCATTTCTTAAGGCACATACACACAGGTAGAAATCTCTATTTTTTTTTACCTGAATATTGCTCACTCGTGGTCCTATTCAGGAGAAAAGTTGACTCTTAAGGACAGTGAGATTAGCTAGAAAGCCGAGCAAGGGGCGTGCCTTGGTTGAACCCCATGGTCTCACTGGAGACTTAGAAAATACAAGTTGCGTTGAGTGACTCCTGTACCCTAGACCTGACAGTGACTAGGGCGACACTTGGACCTGACAAAAATTGTCATTTGACAGGGGTCATGTTTCTCCCTTTGTATTTAAGGGAAAAAAAATCCAACTTTCTGCAACCTAGGCCAATTACTTACACCTTTGAGAAATTTCTTTATATAAAGTAAATTAATATTATATAAAGTAAAAATGGTAAACATGCACAGAAATGATGCATGCTAAACAGGAAACAAAAGCAGAACCAAAGGTATTAGCATAGGGTTGTGCAGTCATGGTACAAATAAACTAAGTTCTTATTCATAGGAAGCAGCTACAGCTGAGATGGACATGTAAGGTCCTATTCATATAGTGTCCTTAACAGTAGCTTTTGCTTTAGTCAATACATGCCAGTGATTAAGGCATAGTTACCTCTTTAAGAGATGGGGCTAGAGTTGGGGGGTTGGGCCACCCATATAATCTCTTGTACACTATCAGAGATTATCTAGGTAAATCAGGTGTTTGTGCACAAGCTGTCGGACTTGGTGAGGAGCACTGACTAAAATAGAAGAGTGATGAGTATAAACTTGCCCTAAGTTCCATTTCAGGTCGGTCTTCATACCAGAGCTGATTGGGAATTGGAATCTAAACTGCATTACTGAGTTCAACCCCTGATTTTATCCTTCCCTCCTTTTATGATCCCCAGAGGTAAAATTTTATAATGAGTGATTTCTTATAACTAAGTTACAGAACTTGGTGATATCTATCTATCATCTATCTATCTATCTATCTATCTATCTATCTATCTATCATCTATATTTGAAGGAGGGAATGTCTGTGTAGTAGTATGTTATCCTATGTTTTGAGGGGTTTTTGGTCAGTTTTATATGGAGCTCAGGTAAAAACATCTTTAAATTGGCAAACACATCCAGTGTACTTGGCTTGAAGTGTAAACTTTCACCCATAAGCTCCATGACAGGTTGTACAAATGCTCATGGAAGAGCTGCAGATACTATTATGCATTCATCTTCCCTTTATGATTTTATCTGCCTCTGTGTGCTCAGTATCCCCCACCCCACCCCAAAGCCCACATATATGGGCCAATGTGATTCTTGATTGCCTATGCTGTTCCCCTGTTGTAAATGCCCTTCCCTTTATCACACCTGAGCCCCGAGCTGAATCCTGTCTACCCTTAAGGCAAGGCTTAAGTATTACTTCCACTATAAGCTCTGCCAACATAGACCTCTAATCCTTCCTCTGAATGTAGTCCGTCAGTCAACACAGCTTGGTCAGTACAATTAGAGCTATGGGCAGGTGCAGAACTACAGAGCTCATAGCACGGTGTTTACACCAGGACTTCAGATGATGAGGAAACAGAGACTCGGTGATGCTAAGTGGCCTGACCAACATTACACAGCTTGTTAACGGTGAAGCCAGATCCAGAGTCCAGGTGTCCTTGAAGGGCTCTTACCTCCTACAAAATTTCCCAGATGTTTTAAGAGGAAGAAGCATAGCAAGGCTTCTCTACCTTTGTTTATTTTTCTGTCTCATTCAGGCCTGAGAGACTAGTGGTTGAGAAACCACAGGGTGGTGGTTATGCTGTCAGCGGACAAGGATACTCACCAGACGAGAATCCAGAACCTGGGTAAAAATGGAAAATATCGATCGCAAAGAGTAGAGCTTCCTGGCAGCCACATGACGGAGTGGTGCTGTGTAAAGCAATCTCACGGTGCCCCAGTGGTGCATTCGGTCAGCATGTGGCCCTTATAGGGCAGTGCGTGTGTGAGTGATGCCGAGGTTGTGTGTGAAGCAAACTCACGCACTGACTTCTGAGACCCTGAAAACACTGCAACCATCGGTGGGAGTGTTAGTATTGATGCAGGAATGGGTATTGAGCCTCGCCTGCTTCCCAAAATTTCCTAATCCATAGCCACAGCAGAGGAAAGGGTTGTAACTTGACAATAGGATGTTCTAGAGGCCAGTTGACTGGACAGCGACATGGACCAGGAGTTTTCCCTCCGGCTTCTCTTGTTTTCCCCTCAGCACACAGTGCTCCAAAGGGCTGATGTGTGTTTGCTCCATAAGTGCTAATGAAAATATTTATAAATCGGTTTGCATTGTATATATCATGGTTGTATTCATAACAGATTTAAAAGCTAGATAAGCTAAGTTAAAAAAAAATGCTACTTTATACTTTGTAATATTTAGATTAAGAAGTGGTCATGATTTGAACATTCTGTTGGCTTGAAACCTTTACCAATTAATTTGGCCTCTACTGTAAATGTCATTTGGATGTCTTGGTCAAGTACAGGTGGTACGTACAGTACTTGGATGAGTCTGTTTGGTGTGGTTCATTCAAGGATGATTGCTGTTAGAGGACGGTGGCTCAAAAGACAGCCTGATCGGCTGATATTTAGGTGACTTTTGTTATATTAGTGATTGGAATCGGTGCTCAGAATGACCCCTGGAGAAGAGTAACTAAACGGTCTACTTTTGAAATTGTCTCTCAAGTGCCCTTTGGCGTTGGGGGTTGGGGTATAGAAGCTTAGGAGCGACGCTCCATAATTATGAATCAAGCACTGAGTGTTCAGTATGGTGTTTAATTCTTTGATCAGAGGTACAGCAGGGACGAGTCAGCTCTTTTTTTGGCTTTTTAGAGGAAGTTGTTTACTTTTAGTATAGCGAATGTAAATAAAGAGAAACACTTCATTTTTAGACCAGCTGGATCCATGCTGAAGCAAAATGGAACATGCAGCAATCAGATTTGGTTACTGTCCAGGGCTAGTGCGGACCCTTCTCTCCTTGTTGGGGGAAACTCTTTAAAATATATATTTATATTTCTATAAATATATATTCATAAAATATAAATATATATATACATAAAATATAAATATATATTCATAAAATATAAATACATATTTATAAATATACATCCATAAAATATATATTCATAAAACATAAGTATATATTCATAAAGTAGAAATATATATTCATAAAATATAAATGTATATTCATAAATATAAAATATGTATTTATAATACTATGAAATATATATTTATAAAACATAAATATACATTTATAAAAGTATAAATATATTTTATAAAACATAAACATATTTATAAAAATGTAAATATGTTTTATAAAATATAAATATAATTTTATAAAGATATAAACATATATACATATATTATATGAAGTTATATTTTTTCATCTCTCTCTCTCTCTCTCTCTCTCTCTCTCTCTCTCTCTCATAGTGGAAATTGAAAGAGGAGATAATTGAGTGTAGCTGAGTTTTGAAAGTAGGATGGGATTGGAGTAGCTGAAATTTGGTTAGGTGAAAAGTGGTAATAACACTTTAAGTGAGGAAAAAACAAAAACTATCCTTTTTAACTTGTCTTAAATGTCTTGTAAACTTGACTTAAATGTTTTTGGGGATATGCATGGAACTTACTTAAAAATAGAATGAGTCTTTTCAATTGAAACAAATTATCTCTCCTAGACAAAGACCACGTACATATATGTACAGCTTTATGTGGCATTATTTATGCAACTTTAGTATATGTGTGGCACACAGAGAGAGTTTTAAAATTCTTCCCTTTGTCCCATGACAAAATTGATTATTTTATGTATTAACTAAAAAAATAAAATAATATACTTTTAAAAACCTATGAAAAGCCCCCATACCTTACATCTTTCACTGATTTGAAAGACTTTTCAAAAATCCCTGAATTTATTAAATCCCTGGTGTTCTGCAGGCAGAGGGATGGGGTCTGAGTGCTAAGGCAAGTCTGCAGTGGGCTCTGGAAGTGGACTATTCCACGCCTGTCCTGGCCCTTCTGGTGGCTAGCTGTCCATCCTCAAGTAAGTTTTTGTCCTCTCTGAGAGATTGTTCCTCAAGTACAACATGAGAAAATACCTGCCTGAAGACTGAAGAGAGAGCTGCATGTAATGATTTGCCCAATGCACGATTCATGCTTGGCATGCAACAGATATTCATTTCCTTCTCTATTTTTCTATATTGCAGGAAAGGATCAAGGGTTCCTACCAAAAAATCTATTTTGCACTGCTTCACATTTCTACTAGGTAGTATAACCTAGTTTTCTATTTCTGCCTTCCACTGTCACGATTTCATTAGCATATTCAATTTCTCATCTTATTTATAAACCCACATTATTGTTTTTATAATCCTTACAAGTTATTTTTGCTCCAGTGCCTCTTTGCACCATCACGAAATATATTTTCTTCATTGCCGAGTGGTTTCTTCAATTATTCTCGCCTACGTATAAAAGCCGTCGCATGCCCTCCTGCGATTTATCTTTTCACAGCCCTCACAGAGCATGATTTTTTCTTTGAAGGCTTGCAGTGGCTTTGCTTGAATTGGACGTGTTTACGGTCTCTAGACCAACCAGAGTCTTGACCACCTTTTGCTGGGTCTGTGGCTCCTCTTGTAGACCCTTAGCTACAAAGTCATTAACAAGAATCCTTCAGTCCTCCTATACTCAAATCTAACTTCCATCCCATGTCTTCACATTAGCCTGCCTCATCTTCATGCAGCTCTAGTTCCTACCACTTCAGTGGCATAAATCAGGATGTGTTTGCCTGGCACTCACAATAGAGAAAAATCTATAACACTTACATCCTTTGGCTGCCATAAAGTTGTTCCTGACAGAACAGAACATTTTCCTTTAACCAGCTTTCCCTTCCTTCCCATTCCTGCCTTTCTTTAAGGCAGGGTTGAATATGTATATATGACATATATATATATACATATATATGCTATATGGTTCAGCCTTATATGTATTTTAAAATATAAATATATTTTTATATTTATGTATTTATATATAATATTAATATATTTTTAATAAATCTACATTTTAAGACCATTTCATATATGAAGTACTGTGCTAAAAAGAGCATCACCAAGTTAAAATGACTCCTTGATATCATAGATATCTATTTTTTTATATATATACTAGTACACACTTATTTATGTGATTGAGATCTACGTGACAAGTAAAGCAACTTTCAAAGATGAGCAGTTTCATTTGCTGTTGCTGCCATCAGGGGCCTTCAGGGAATCTGAGAGTTGGGAGGACGGTCTGGAGGTCGCCATGCGTTTCCTTCCATCCAGTGAAAGAATCTTCTTTACCGTTTCAGCTGTGGCTGGTCATGTGACTTTGTCACCGCCTCTCAGAGGACGCGGCTCTGAGACCAATGCCACCTCAGATGACTCCTTAGACTGAAAGTTCTGTCTTTGATGAGCTGATGCTCCCTCTGTATCATGACCATTAAGTAATTTGGGATTAGCCTAGATTCATTTATTTGATTGCTGTTTTCTGCTGTTGGAAAAAATTATTTTTTTAAGAAGCATTCTTCAACAGGCAAGCTGACATTAAGTAGGCTTGAGTATATTTGGAATTCACAAGTATACAGACCAGGAAACGAGCTCTCTGCTTTAATGCAAAGATGAAATCTGTCCGATTTTCTTCTAGCAGAGCTATGCCTTTGCTCTCAAGTCTGCTGTCTGCCTCTGCCCTCAGACTCAGTGCTTCAATGGGTCAGAAAAGTGGCTCACTGTGACTTTGAAAGACCATTAGTATATCCAGTTGTGTGATGAATTCTAAGATTTTACAAAGGATTCCTCTTGCTGGGTGTAAGAAAGCATACTTCCCAACTCATTTTGTTGGGAGGCACGATTAAGACTTCGCTAGAAAAGAAATGGATCCACTATGTGCTCAAGAGTATTTACTAGTATGACCTCCAGCACACTTTATCTTTTAGAATAATAATACAAGCATAGGAATACCTAAATCCTGCCAGGGTTTTAAAAATTGCATTGCATTCATGCCTAGGTATAACCTCCCATCATAAATCCTGAAAAAGACGGAGGAAGGTGGTGACAGGCCATTCTAGTGCATAATGTGGGATGCATATTTCAGTGCTGGGGCTGATGTTTATGTATGTGATTACTCAGAAGGGGTTTTACTTAACATTCCATGTCTTTAAATTAGGTCTATTTTAAATATAATCATAACAGCTATGCTTTATTGTATGCGTGCCAGGCAATTAATAAGTGGTAATTCGAATCTCCCCAGCCCTAAAAGGTAAGTCTTATTCTTTCTGTTTTACCTATGGGAAAACCAAAACCCAGAAACTAAGACCTTGCCCAAGGTTACACCCAGTAAATGGATTTCACTGCAAAGCCCACATTTTTTTCTCTCCTACATTCTTTCCCCTGGACCTCAGCTCATTTTGGCAAGGAATTTATGATTTTTAGGCATCTATTTGTTTGGCTCTTTTTTTTTTTTTCTGGTTGAGTGGTATGTTTACCTGTGCCTACAGAATAACATATAGATGTATGAGAATCCTCTTTTATCTTCCAATATTATAGTTCTACAAACCACAAAGTCTTGCCTTACTCCTATTAAATCTGATACAAAATAGAACTAGAGAGATGATTAAAAAAAAGAGAGATTGAAAATTTTGAAACTCACTTTTTTAAAATAGGTACCGCCAGGCTCATGTGATAGCTTGCTAGGTAATTTTGTGGGGATTATTGTTCTGAATGATTCAATAACTTCTGCTGCTCTATTAAAAATCCTCTTTTACATTTGAAGACCTAATAAGGAAGAAACTAAGATCACTTCCTTGAGTGACTTGAAAGTTTTATATGAAAGTGTCACCCCAGATGGGACAGCTGTGCCTCACCACATTTGCATGAGACCAACTTTGCTAGCAAACCATTTCACCCTCACACTTTCCCAATCAGCATCAGCATTTATGAGCAGCTCTTCAGCAGTCTTGTTCACATGCATATCATTAGTGCAGTTTACTCGAAATGCCCCGTAGAATGTTTGTTCCTCTCACTTCCCTAAAAAGCATGAAAAGAATTGGCAAGTGACAAGCCGTTTCTGTGTCAATCTTACTACTGTTGCATTTAGAATGTAGAAGACACAGATGCTCATTTATCAGTGGCCTCGGGCCATGGCCCAGAAAACCCATCAAGTAGGAGGCAGAGCTAGAAACACAAAGTCTTTTTTAATCCATTAAAATATATGTTTGCTTGGACACAAAACTTCAAGCAAGTAGTGATCTGTAACCCAGCAAGAGTTATTTCACTCCTAGAACATCACCAGGACCTGCTGATGGCTTTCCTATGGGGTTTCCTCACTGGGTTCTCACAGATTTCTTTCATCAGATTTTTGGTTTCCAGTGCTCGGCAAACGCATTAGTCAACACAGCCAAATATCAACAGTACAACGATTGAAATTTCTTTTGAGAGTCAAATTTTTTAAACTTAAACTATATAGGTGGGTACATTGTTATTAACTTAATTAGGGTACTCCTAAGGCTTAGGAAGAGCCACACTCAAGGGGCCAAAGAGCCGCATGTGGCTCATGAGCCGCAGTTTGCCGACCATGGGTTTAGCCTTCTTCCAGGCTCACAGTGGTGATCGATGTTTCGGCACACATGGTGGCCACAGGAAACCCACCAATCTGCCCACTGTTGTATAGAGCCCAGAGATGGTGTGGAGGGGGGATCAGCTTCCTTCCTGCCGTGTTGGTCTTTCAGGGTTGATGGAGGTGCTGCTGAGATGGTGCAAGGGAACTTTGGAACTCCATACACATACATGTAAGCTTATCTTAGTTGTGCCCTTGGAGCCCTTGGCTTGGCACAAACTTCCCTTTGCCTCCTAAATGAGACTTCATCTTCTGATCTTGATTTCAAGATCATAGGGATATCCTTAACTTAAACTTGCCATTCTGCAGGGATATGCAGATATCCTGCCCACCTCCAAGTACTGCATCCCAGGCACTGGGTACCCTGGTCAGGGACACCTACCCCTCTTTTCTTCAAGACACAGCTGGGAGACACCCCCTGAATGTTGCTGTGCCTGACTCCATTACAAGGGTGCATCTCACATTTTTGCGCAGGGCCAGGTCTCATATGTGTTTGATTCATTTGTGGAAGTTGATATTCAAATGAATTACATTTCAATAAAACATGCTAAAACTTGAACATCGAAGTTAATGCATTAGCCTTCAGAGATTGTGAGTGCCCTGTAGCCACTGACAGGGCATTTAAATTATTCTCTTTGGGACTTCTCATCAATGTTGGAAGCATATTTTCTTTCAAAATTCTCTCAATGATGTATCTTTATCCTTAGAGAAATAATTTGGTTATGTAAGAATAGCCCAAAGTCATCCTAATTCAAGTTTGCAGAGTAAATTATGTGATCAAGCTTGAAAATACCATTTAGGGTAAAAAATGGCATGCAATAAGACTGTTTTGTTGTGGAATGAGCACCAGTCACCTGGTCTATTCTTAACCTCTTATGCTAACCTGCCATGTGTGTCGACCTCTCTTTGGATTAGTTATTTCCTTCATAAGTTGAGGGGTTGGACTATATGATATCTGTAGTTATTTTCCTTTTCTGAAATCATATGGGGTGGGTGTGTGTGGTGTAGGTGTATGATTAGGTATGGCCCATACTGGCTTCATGCAATAAGCATGTGCTTGAATGTGTCAATTCTCATGATGGCTACATGGTGGTAGATCCTGGTAGAAGAAGAGGACTTACCTGGTTTCTAGTTAGAGCTTGAGGTGTGCAGGGCTGGTGCTGCTCTGTTAATGGGTGTGTTACAGTTACACAGGAGGGGTCAGTTGACTGTAGTAATTATTCTGGGAGGAAAATCTGGATTGAAACGGAAACTCAAGGGATTCCATGTCTGTTTGATACTCCATTCCTATCTGCTTGAGATCATATAATATGATTGCAATGAATTCCTGAGCTAATTTGGCAATAACTCTTATTTATACTTAGGTTTTTATTATAGCAGTAGTTCACTGATCATTTGATTCCAAAAGTAATTTTCTTCTACAAATGTACCCTTGACATCCTAAAATATATATTCAGATTTAATGAAAGAAAAAGATGTATTATAGAAAAGGCAGTATTTTTTAACCAGACATACAAAGAAAGAAGCATTAATTTGCTTTTAAAATTTATTACAAATGGAAGCTGCTTTCTAAATCATAATTGATAACAGTTTAATTTGCTTTTTTTTCAGTGTCTGGTATGCTCATTTTTATCATTTAAGATCAAGAAAGTATTTTCCAGACATTTTTGCCTTTGTTAATTGATTGGGTGGTTATTCGAGGTATTTTTAAAGGTATTTTAGTAAATATACTTAAGTATTGATAGTTCATAGAGCCATTGGTTTGAATTCAGTGGAAAATAATTTTATTAAAGCTTAAATAAAGCTGTGCAAGCAATTTTCCTCCATTACAGTGTCTTTGGGGGCTGCGTTAATTATAAGAACTGGGGCAATTGGAGATGTTTACTCAGCATACAAACTCCTCATTGTTAACCACGGCTGGTGTGTGCTGACAGCTGCCTCTTAGAGAAATGTAACCCATGGTTAACGGTGGAAAGGGGGGCATTAGCATAATTTTTTGGCAACGACTAAGCTGGAGTTTCAGTGTTGCCTTCAACAGTGACTCCTTCATTAACAGGGTCTTATCAGAGGCCCAGACTCCACAGGGGGTGGGAAGGGGAGATGCAGCCATAGGATCCTGCTGTAGGTAACCAGAATCCTGTGTGAAATGTCTGCTTCTGAGTCAAAGAGAAAAGCATTTCAATTGCTCATGATTATGATTTTAAAAGGGCCCGTGGAAGAAAGACTCTGTAAAGGAACTGCTGATGTTTGATCAAAATTGGCACAGTGTAGAGGTGGCTTTTTTGACGTTGACACTAATGCATATTATGTTTTCTATAAGAGGAATAGGAATTAAAACATTTTTGTTCTTCAGGGACCAATTCAGACAAAAATAAATCTGCTAATGCAAGACTTAAGAGTCACGAATAAATTATATCCCCTGAAGGTTCTCTAACTTCATTTGCACGTTGTTAAAGGTATTTCAAACAATTTGGGGGGAAATTGGATATTTTTGAAGGCATATCAAGCCAGTATCGGAAAATAATAGATAATGACAAATACTTACTTTATATTAATATTCATCCTTAAAACAATAAACTGCTCCCCAGGACTCAGGATTCTCTTTGATTTCCTCAATAAGAAAGAAAATTGTTAAATTAAATATAAATGATAAAATTGGGTAATATAAGATGAGGAAATAGCTACCATTCATTGAGCACTTACTATATGCCAGGCAGGCACTGTGCTAAATGTCTTGTTTCATTTTCATAACCACCGACCTCTTAGGTGCTACTATTAATGTAGTTGTGTTGCAAGTGGGAACACTAAGCTCCAGGGAAATTAGGTGATATTTCCAAGGTCACTCAACTCAGAAGGGGTAGGAGTGAAATTGGAGCACAGGTCTTTTGTTCTGCAGCTTGCAGCAGTCCCTCTATCACCCTGGGCTGTTCTTTATCATCAGTGACAGTCATTGCTATTAGTGATATCTTCCCGAATACACTAAATGATCTCCCTGGGCTCCTTTCTACTCTCCTCTTACATAAGAGCCACTGTTGCTATTTCACATACCCTGATAATTCTATCCAACAGCCCTTCTTCAGGTCAGTGCTTCTAGCAGTTTCTTCTTTGTCCACTTGTATTGGTTTCTATTGGGTTCACAATTGCTGACCATGCCCCCCATCTCCTCTCCACTCCAGGTAAACTGCCTGGAAAAAGGGGTGCCTCACTGGGCTGGGACCAGACAGTGTCTTTGCTTCAAATTTTCTGGAGGCTTTTTCCTTTTTGATCCTTGTGGGCCCTTAAAGTGTGCATAGGGATCAAATATAAATGTCTCCAAGGACTGACAGACTATCCCCTGGTTAAGTTGACTGGGGTCTGGGGATACTCTGGGCAGATGGAGGAGGATGCTTTTACTTCTCCATTTTACCTTGAAACAAGAGGGGTGCAACAGAATGCAAATATATTCTGAAACTAGAATGTCTAAAAGTTATTCTTGAAAGGATTTGTGGAGTCTCAGAAAGGTTTGGGCAACCCATGTAGTTTAAGGGGTAAACCCAGAGTGCCTTGGGCCAGCCCACTCTCGGCAGCCCGTGAGCCTTAGTCCTTTTCAGTTTGGTTATGTCCCTGGAGCAGGTGTGAACCAGAGCTGCCTGGCGGCCTCCTCTGTGGTTGGGAGCTCCTCTGCGAGCATTAGCGCTCCATCAGCGTTCTCCTCTGATTTGGAACTCCGGTTGTACAATAAGAAATGACGGAGGTGACCTGTGATTAGGATCAGCTTGAATAAGGTCTCTTACTTTTTACTTCTAAAAAATGATATTTGACCTGGATTAGGAAATACACTAATTTGTATTATGTACCTCAGTGATTCTCAGCCCTGGCTAGACATTAGAATTACCTGAAGAACTTTAGAAAATACCAAATGCCAAATGACTTGTCCCAGAATAATGAAACCAGGACAACTAAGGCGAGACCCTGTATCGTTTCTTAAAATCATTGCAGGCAAGTGGAATGTGCAGGGGGATCAGGGGTTGAAAACTACTGAGTGGAGAATGAAAAGCAGGGAAGTAGGGTTTTAGACTGTTCCTGCTGTTACTCAGAGTACAACTAGGACTGCTAGTGAGCTTACCGGGTGCTCATTATGTGCAGGTATAGTTCTAACTATTTTTCATGGAATGAAAATACCCTGGGGTAACTCCTTACAATAACTTATGAACTTACTTCATTTTTACAGATGTGTGTATGGAAAACTTTGAGGAGGTAAAGCAATTCTTTCAGAGTGGAATGATACTTCTTGGGGATATTTTCTATTGTAAAAGTGAGATATCTGTGTATGTAGGTATATATTATGTCTGGTTTTTTATTGCTCTTGTCACAGAAGACTTTGATGGTTCTTGTATGGTTAGCATGCCTTAGTCCTGCCAACTGAGATCCAGGTATACTATGGTAATCAGTCAGGAATCTTCAGATGCCAAGTCACAAATTGTGGCCTCCTAATTCCTAGTATCAGACTTCACATGAGTTTCCTGAAATGTATATTTGTAGCAAATAGTTTACGTGATGGTGGTAGACATTGATAACATACTCTCCGCCAATGACTCTGGAATATGTAAACACTCTAGTAAGTCCACAAATTGTAACCCTTTGCAAATTCACACATGATCTCTCATGTTATATTTACCACCTTCGGGACTTGCAACTGGATTATATGGATGGGTTAAGGGAAGGAGATGAATCAAGGATGACTCTTGGACTTCGGAGCCTATGGGAGAAAGGATGTGAGGTCTCCATCATGAAGGGCTGGATGGGTAGGGTGAGATTTAGAATGGATTGTGATTTAGCTGGTTGCAAAGTCTGAGATCACTAGCCTTCTAGTCAGGGCATCATTAACACCATTAAACCATGTGCGTTGTTGGCAGTGGTTTTGGTGTACAGCTCCATACATTTTAACCCTCGTACAGATATGGGCCGGCTGAATAGTGTGCAGGGCTGGAGTGTTACTTCTGATTGGCTATCACGCGTGTCCTCCCCCCACCTGAGCAGCCTGGACAAACCTGACTTCTCCAAGAGGGTTAGGTCGATGCCGGCCTGAGCTAGCAATTTCTTGGCGGTTTAGAGACAGGCCCTTCTGAAAGATTGACTGATGGTAGGAGGGGAAACATGTGGTGGGTATACTATTCCTTTTTTTCTGACTTCACAAGATACTGTAATCCTTGATCCCAAAAGGAAGGACTTGAGATACGAAAAGGAGGCTGACCAGTGTGGGTACTTTCTGGGAAGAAATGAAATGATGCGCCTCCAAAAATAAGAGGTACTGCCTCACAGGGTGCTGGGACCTGGGATTAGAGACTGGGTGCAAAAGTGGACGTTCATAGAGCAGTGGAGGTGGGTGATAGGCGAGTGCTTGTCCTTATCCTGGCTCCAGACCCTTCATGAGCCCTCCTCCGCCCTTTCTTCCCGGATTTGCATCTGGAGCACCAAGCTCAAAGGCTGGAGGGATCTTCTTTCCCCAAAACTTGACACCCTCAGTAGAATCCTCTGTAAGACAGACCAGCAGGAAGCTTCTTTGATGTTTAGGGAAGTGCTTATGATAAGTGTTCCCTTTGATCTCCACAGACAAAAAGCTACTAGCTTCAGGTTTGAAAATTCTGACAGTTTTGTTTACTTTGTACTAGGAAAGCCGAAGTGAGATCCTAAGATGAAAAGCTCTACGTAAATACATTATAATAATACAGTTATACGCTAAAAAAAGAAAAATTTGCTGCCTCCAACTTAAGAAATCCAGGTATCTTTTCTTTTCCCTTTCTGTACATCTGTTATAAGCAAAGGCATTTAGAGCCTCTGTCCTAAGAAGATGCAGGAACATAACTGGATGGGAGGTCAGGGATCTGCTGGTGGAGATAACAATGGAGTCCACAGTGCAAGTGCCCACACTGGTCAGCCCTGTTCCTTTCTCTGCGCAGAAGGAAATGAAGTCTTCTATTGGGGGGGGGGGGGGGGATATTTGAGCTGAGCCTGAGTGAAGGGACTGGGGAAGAGTTTTTTTTTCTCCAGAGAAGAGAACTAGTTCAAAAGGTCCCTGACCCACAAGAGGTTGGTGTGTTGGGAGCAGAGAGAAGGCTGTTGTGGCTGGTGGCGGGTGTGGTAGGAGGCAGGGCTTGAGGTCATGTAGGGTTATAGACCATACAAGGTGCTGACTATTTTGTTCTTGGAGAAACAGATTTTAAACAGAGGGCTAACATGGTCGGATTGATAAGGTTAAAAGATCCCTCTGATTGCTGTATGGATAGGAGAAAAATTAGAGATCATGGAAGAACCCAAGGGCTCTCTGAGATGGCCCAGAAGGCCTGGGGAAATGTGATCAGATTTGAGTAATATTGTGAAGGCTGAGCCAACAGGACCTGCAACTGGATTGTACGGGTTAAGGGAAGGAGATGAATCAAGGATGACTCTTGGGACTTTGGAGCCTGTGGGAGAAATGGTGTATCCTGTAACCCAACAAGGAAAACAGGGGAGGCAGAAATTGGGGGGTGGAATCCAAACAAATATAGAGTTCTGCTTGGCCTGTCAAAGGGTGAGTTGCCTGTAGACAATCAAGAAGGAGGTGCTAGGAGTCAGTGGGACCCACGTCTGGAGTTTGAGGTAGCAGTCAGGCTCGGTCAGTCCTTATTAGGAGTTTCAGGGACTTTGGTTCTTATGGAAACTTTCAGTGTTTTAGAAACATTTAGTTGTTGGAGCTTGAGATTGACACCTGGAGAACATGCTGGAGCACGTTGGGATTTCTGCATCCCTCCTGGGAAGACACACTTACATGATGAGCACACGGAAACCCTCTGCAGCTATACCCATGCCTTGTAGAGACAGTTCTGAATATCTCTCTAGACCAGTGGCCGGCAAACTGTGGCTCGCGAGCCACATGCAGCTCTTTGGCCCCTTGAGTGTGGCTCTTCCACAAAATACCGACTTCTGTGCATGGGCCATGAAGTTTCAATCGCACTGTACGTGCGCACCCACACGTGGTATTTTGTGGAAAAGCCACACTCAAGGGACCAAAGAGCCGCGAGCCGTAGTTTGCCGACCACAGCTCTAGACTCATGTGATTGTTTTTCTGAATTCTTTTGTGCACTTCCTCTTTGTTAAGCCAGACATACGTCTCACTTCCTATTTGTGTATGTTCCCAGTGGAGTGCAGCACAATCATTAAGAGCTAACAAACAGTAAATCACATTCATATTTCAAAGTTTCATAAAAATAACGCAATCACGAGCATGCCAGGTGTTTGTGCTTCCGTGTCTTTCTTGTGCATGAATATTGCAGGCTGTTGTCCCTTTACCGCGTCCAACTGGCCAGTGAGAGTACAATCCTTGTTAACATCAAGTGGGTGTTAAATCAGAAGACTACACAGAAAAGGGGATGGATGATGCTTCAGGACGGAAAAGGGCCCACAAGCCAAGCCCACTTATTTATGTTTGGATAAATGTCCCCACTTGAACTGTCCTTGGCCTAAACTCTGCTTCCTCTTTTTATTCCAATTTCTTCAGCCACTTTCGCTCTTTCCTAAAAAATCATCTTTCATCTACTCCAATGAGGACATTTACCTTATTCCCTGTGCTACTGTTCTAAGTACTCTTGTGTTTACCATATTTTTTATAGTTTGTTCTGTTAGAGAGTCTGGTTTTCTTCACTTCTCATGGAGATGATTTCCCCGGGACCGACAAGTGTTGCCTCTTGGAGAAGAGTCTCTGGTTATACTGGTCATATCATTGGCTCCCCCAAGTGATTCAGCATGTTGCCAGGTGGGCACCTTGGCCATACCCAGGTTGCCGGAGATGTCAAGACCCTAGGCTTTTTGGATAGGCAGATAAACGAGCAACCTCTGGAAAAAAGTCTTCTCTCCTCTCGCAATTTAATAGCTGTGTGACCATGAGCAAATTATTGGATTTCTCCAGGCCTCTGCTCTCTCCTCCATAAGCAGGGGTAATTACAACCCACTCATGATACTTGAATTACATGAATGAATACCTGTAAAACACCTAGCAGAGTACCTGCTATATTAAAGAAACTCAATAACCTTTAGCTCCTGCCCTAACCCCACTGAGTCTTTGTTCATCAGGAAACAGTAACCATGCACTCTGAAAGCACACAAACCAGCAAGTGGCTATTATACTAAGACAAAAGGAGCTCGGAAGCAAGCTAGACTGAAAAAAATGAAGGAAATTGACAATCAAGACAAAGTGGAGAAACAGTGCAGTGGTTCTAGGACCTGCCACCTCAGCCTCACTTGGGAACTTGTTAGAAATGCAGGTGCTCAGAGCTGCTGAATCAGAACGTGTGGGCACAGGGCTGGGAAATCTGTCCTAAAAAGCCCTGTATGTAATTCTGATGTACAATGGGTTATCTACAAATATTGGGTGAGGAATCATGGTGCATGTTTCTGCATGTGTATATCTGTGTGCACACACACCTATGTGCATACAATATTTGTAACTGCTGAAACTATTAACCAAGTGTGGTAATACAGCAAAAATCCTGCCCATGTTTCTTTGGTATGATTGTCTGAATAGAAATATATCTAAAATGCTTATTTGGAATGACTTTGTACTGAATTCATTTTGGGTTTAAAAGTATTGATTCACCAACTTTCTTCTTTTTCTTTTTCCCTAGGAAATTCCACTTACTTGGATGACCATGGACCACCTCCTAGTAAGGTAAGGCCTCTGCTTGTGGTGTAAATCCCTTTTTCCTTTTCTTAGTATCTACAGCCTCCACCAACCCCAACCACATCTCTCCTGGCTCTGAATTCTTCAAAAGAAAATAGTCGATGGCTGATGTCAAGCTAATCTTTGCCTTATAGTATGGAGAAAAGGAAGCATGTGGAGGTAGCCAAAATGGTGAGAGAGGAGAGCCAGGGTCTCATCAGTAGCTGTAGCTGTCACAGCACTGGAGCCTTCGGCTGACTTCAGGTCTTTGGCTGCTTCCCCTGTTTGCTGCCTCATTGGCCTCAGCATCCATGCTGGCCCATGATGTAATGCCCACAACTCAGCTTCCCCATCCCTAGAGCCTTAGCTAGACTCCTGCCTACTTCTCCCCGGCCTGCCTTCATTGGTACATTCTACCCGAGGCTCAACCCGTTAGAACCAGATTTCTCTGCCAATGCCCTCCCCAGGCTGACATGGCCTGGCCTGTGTGCCCACCTTTGTTCTTTCTATATGCAGTTTGGGTCAGGACCATCTAGCGAAGGTCTCTAGCCCATTGTACATCAGATTTACATATAGGGCTTTTTAGACAGGACCATCTAATGTAGTTCTCTACCACTAGCTACTTTCTTGAAATCAATGAAAACCAAATGTCAGTCTACAAAAATATAAAGACAGTCTTTGACAACTGAAGGCGCTGCCTGCAAAGTACAGTTTTCAGTGCATACTGAGAAGAAAACCAACCGCTAACCTTAGCAGCTGGGAATTTATCCTAACGTCAGGTCTGAGTTGGGGATTTGAAGAACTCCACCCCATTTAAACCCATGAGCTTCAGAATCAGGTGTTTCCGGGTTCACCACTGGCTCTGCCACTTTCAGTGTATGACATTAGACAAATTATTTAGTATTTGAGCTTGAGTGTTGTAATGTGCAAAGTAGGATTAAAAATACTGCCCACAGTATAGGATGACTAAAAGGATTGAATGAGGTGAAATATGACAAGCACTCAGCGTCTGGCATGCTATGAACATTAAATAAGTGGTGGGGAATGTTAACTAGACTGGGGTAACATTCAGATCATTGATGAATGGTACAGTAGTGCTTGTCGCAGTCATGAATGGCTCTACCGCGCGGCCCACTGCATATTGAGTGCCTGGGAAGCTGTAGGTACTAGGAATACAAATATGAGACGACACAAGAGCAGCAGCAACAAAATAGCTCCTACCCTGGAGGGAAAAAAGGACGTAGGATCGGACACCATCTGAGGAGAAGAACAATGTCCATCTCATTTCAGTTTCCTCATGTCCATGCACTGCTGTTCATTCAATCTCACTGAGTTGGACCATGCCCCCCAGAGCTGGAATCTGAATTAGATCTCCTGGCTCCTATCCCAGGTCTTTCCACGAGGCCAGTATTCTCAAACTGGAGGCTAATTGTTAAAGCACAGATTGCAGGGCCCAGCCCCCTGCGTGTCTCATTGGTAGGTTTGAGGTGGGATATGAGAGTTTGCATTTCTAACAAACTTTTGATAGATGCTGGTGCTACTTGTCTGGGGATGTAAGGCCACGGATATAGAGAAAACCATTCCCCTGGCCATTTTCTGTGTGGTTTTTTACTGCTAATAGCCTACAGGGAGCGGTATGGCTAATTATATAAAGGCTATTTATTAATATCATGATGACTCCCATTGTAACATTTTTGTAGTGAAAACGTCTTTCCTTTGGTCAATAACCTGCCTAGGAGGGAAAATGAGTCAGGGTGGGAAAGAAGAATAGCGCAGTTGGCCTGCTAGGTTCCTTTGCCACTGATTGTACTTCTCTCCCAAGTGGGGCCAAGTGCCCTGCAGGGAAGAGGTGTTAGGCGGCTCTGTATGTGAGACCCATCAGCTGTTTCCTTCAATGGCATGTCGGGGCATTGCTTTGGATTCCAGGTTTGATAAATAAGGTTTTACATCTTCAGAAGACCCAGGCCCACTTTATATGAACTTACCTTCTTTTACTCAATCTTTGGTGACCAGTCTGGGGCCACACCTTTAGTCTGCCTGGGGGCCTTCCTCATGCTGGGGTGCCCGTGCTGTCTGTCCCTTTGCTAGTGTCCTCAGTGCCTGGGTTCTGTGTTTGCTGGGCTCTCTCCCTTGCCCCTGAAGGTCTTCCTCTGTCAGTGCATTGTGTCCCCTCCCACGCCGCCCCATGCAGTTTGGCCCGTACCTCTCCCTCTTCCGCCACCTCCAACTAAGGCTCCCTGTGATACAAAACTGATCAGGTCCTATCAGATCATTTTACACCACTTTCAGAATAAAAGAGATTGTAAACTTTTCCAAGTTTGAAAACTGTGGCTATAATCTCTTTAAACAAGCACAAGTTTATATAATACAGTCTTTCACTATAACTATTTTCATTATCTAGAAGTGGAATAGCAAAAACACTCTTGACTTTCTAAGCAGTAGCCAAAATAAGAATAATACAAAAACGGGTAAAAATAATATCAGTATGTTAACATCTTTTCATCCGTGCTTACTAGTTCTGGCAGGGTGGAAATGAATCCCAGCAGTGACGAGGTCAGACTGCCAGACACAAGTCCCTTGAGTGTCCCCCGAGGTGGGGCGTTGGTTATTTAGGTCTACAGACCACTGGCATATCCAGGGCATGGTGGCACCCAGAGGATAAGGACTCATACATGTGTGGCCTCCAGCGTGAACCCCCTGCCTGGCAAGGGACAGCAGGACTGCGTCCAGACCCACAGTTTTCATTTCTGTTTAGCATTCAGAAATAACTTTTTGATGCCAAGACCCAAAGAGCTGTGATCTAGATAGAATAAGATTTGTAAGCCCTGAAAATGTACTGAGGTTTATAGGCGGGGTCTCATTTTATTAAAAGCGCAGTTCGACAAGTTTCACATTCCACAAGTAATAGCCTTTTAGGGAATGGGGTGTGCGCCACACGGCACACACAGGGCCCAGGTCTTCATTGTCTCCGGTATTTTCATAAAAGAGAACCAAATGCCTCTGATTTTCACTTGTTTTTCAAATCTACTTGAACCTCGCAGCTCACCTCAGTTTTTGAGCTAAGTCATTTAAAAACAGATGTTAATATTTTCTTTTGTTGACCACTTTTTTACTGGCATCCTGTGTGTGCACAGAATACAGTCCTTAAGATTAGATCCCTACTAGAAATGAACATGTAGACCTCTTTCAAATGAAATAGAAAGATAGTCTCGAGTATAAAAACAGGCATAAAACAGCAAGCATGGTAAGATTGCACTTCTTATAAAATTGTGTGTGTGTGTGTTTGTGTGTGTTTGCGCATGCAGAAAAGAGCCTGGAACGATCATCATATTTTCTGCAGATGGTGAGATTTTTACCCTATTTCTTATGCTGTTCTGTATAATTTGAATTCACTAAAGTAATGTCTGCTCAACCTGAAGACCAGGAAAAGAAATTCCTGGTGTGAGATTGAACTTGGACTGGAAAGCCTGCAGTACTCTGGTTCCTAAAGCTCCATTTGCAGTTTTATGGACCCTCCCAGAGCAGCGCCCCCCCCGCCCCCCCCCCGCTCCCCCCCTGAAAGTTGACCTCTCCCTCCTGGATTCAGATTCACTCCACCTGGAACATGAGCATCAAGTATTTGCAATGATCAGTTCTGGTGCCTACCAAGACAGTTATCATTTCACATGCTTTGGGTTTCCAAATCTTATAGATAAGGAGAGTTGGTTTAAACAACTCAAGGAAAATAAAATCATGCTCCATAGCGGATGTCTATTGTTTCCTATGTGCCAAGTACTCTGCCAAGTGCTTTGCATGCATGTTTAGTCTCTATAAAACTCTATAAAAAGGAAATAATTTTTAATCCTAATTTTACAGATGAGGGAACTAGATCTTACAGAGACTGAATAACTTGCCAAAGGTCATGCACTGAGTATTGGCCTTGGGAATCCAGCCCAGGGCTGTGTAGCTTCAGGGCCCATGCTTTTAATCATTTCAGGATCACCAATTTAAGTAGAAATGCAATAATTTTCACCTTATTGCTAGAGTTTACTCTTTTATGTAAGTTATTTGGGACCTTGACTGTTACAATAAACAAGTTCTGACCCTCAGTATATCACCAAAAAATAGTTATCACCATTTACCATGTGAGTACAATGGACTCTTAATTTTTTAACCATCTGGTAAATTTTTTAATTTCTACCTCATCTTTTGCCTTCCAATCATCTTTGTGGACATATACACCTTCAGCAATTATACATTAACAAACTGTATGTAAAGCAAAATTTGGTATATAAACATCACAAAAGATGAAAGAATACTGCCCCACATTCATTGAACAAAATGGATGATCCAGGTTCTTGTTGCAAAATTCTGATGTTTTTTTCTCTTGATGACTAACTGCATGAGAATACCACATTTTCTTTTTGTCATTAGAAATATATTGTTCACTAATGGACTCTTGAGTTTCAGAGACTTGATGTAGGATGTCATCATCTGAAGACTTGTAGCTGAGGTTTCACCCCCATGATCCATTTCTCCATTATCATTAGAGTCTTGAGTGCTATTGTTTAAGTCTTGGCATTCATCTCAGATTTCTCTAATGCAGTGGTTCTCAACCTTCCTAATTCCTCGACCCTTTAATACAGTTCCTCATGTTGTGGTGACCCCCAATTTCATTGTTACAAATTGAACATAATTAAAGCATAGTGATTAATCACAAAAACAATATTTAATTATATATGTGTTTTCCGATGGTCTTAGGCGACCCCTGTGAAAGGGTCATTCGACCCCCAAAGGGGTCGCGGCCCACAGGTTGAGAACCGCTGCTCTAATGCGTGTGAAACCTCTCCCTCTGTCAATTTTCCTTTCTTTGTCCTTAGAGTCAGGAATGAAAAATTCTGAATTCTCCATTCTGTTCAATGAAAGTTAAAAGCAAACTACAAGGATGGTACTTCCAACCTTCTTTTATATCTTTCAGAAAGATGTACAATATTTTGGGTAATGCAATAAGAAATATAGAGGGTGATGTAATACAATTGATTTCCATAATGAATCATTCTTCTTTTTAGGCTACCCTTGTTCAATACAGTAGCCATTATTCTCAGTTATTCTTTTTAACTATGGAGTATTCCAAACAAAAAATAGTGAAATAAATGAAATGTACACCCCATATACCCAATATATCCATGCCTTCTTAGACTTAAAACTTTTTAGCTCGTCAGATTTTTCACTCTTTCTTATTTGTTGTTGGTTACAGAAGGCTGAGGAGTATGGATTTTGAAATCAGATCTCAGTTCAAATCCTAGAGATGTGACTAAGTACTTTACCTCACTGAACTTCAGTTTTTGTTTTTGTTTTTTTTCTTCTAAATGAGATTAGTAATGTCCACCTCTTGGAACTGTGAGGCTTAAATGCAATAAACAGAAAATACTTAGCATGATGCCAAGCACATGTGAGCTCCCAGCAGTGGTCCTTAGTACTATCAGTATCTCATTTATAGAGCCTTTGACAGATTTTGGTAACTCTATTTTGGAAAACTTAGAGTAATTCTCACTCCCAATCTCCAACCCCATTTTCTTTGGATTTTTAAAAGCAATTAATTACAGGTTAGTTGATCTACCAAATACCATCTCCTAATTTATAAGAACTTTTGGGTTCCATAGCTGTCCCTCCTTTATTCCTTGGGCTAGTTCAGCACAGTAGGCAAGGTCTCCCATGACTCATTGCCATAAAGCTTTTCTTAATATTGTTCTCTGCGTCTAATCCTGACTTTATCCAAAGTCTTTTAAAAAAAAAAAAACTTACAGAAAGTGGAGCTGCTTTTCATTTTGTGGAAGAATCAATTGCACTGGGTAATAGGTTTGTGTTTAATGATTCATGATAAATATATTAGGATTCGAGAAAGAAAGAAGTAGCAGGACAGAATGAGGCAGGGAGTCAGGAATAAGTTTCACTCTGATGAGCATGACCTTGAAGGAGTCCCTTCCACCCTCTCTCTTTTTCATCATTGCAAATAGTAGGAAAATTAATGACTTGAATGTTTTGTTTTTAAATAACTCTTAAGGGTGTTTGAGCTCAGTGTGTGCTCTAAAGAACTTTATGCTTTGGTATTTTGTTTGAGAAGGATAATTAAAAGCTTAGAAGGTAAAAGGATCTGCAAAAGGCCAACAAATTAGCCTTACATAATAGGGTTATTGTTTCTTATCCTGAAGTCACCTGTATTCTTGCTTCACTTTCCTTTGTACTCATCACAGCTCTTAATTATGAACATAGAGGTGTTTGGCCCAGTTAGTGGCCCCCTGAGATTTCAACATTCCATGTAGATCTGTGTCCAAGTTCAGAAATAGTACATCTAAATTTATCAATGTTAGGAGCATGTAATGTGTCCACTTTTTCTCCGAGAAGAATATGGTGAACTCATTTCTTCCTCAACAAATGTTTAGTGCTATTAAGTACATCTTTCACTTCTGTCTTTTTCTTTTATTAAAAAAATTCTGTGAAGTCACAGGTCTGAAAATATGTGGTTCATATTACTGTTCTTTTAGCATCTTCCCTCTTCCACTACCCAAGACCCAAGAGCTAGTTATCACTGATACCATGTTCTCCAAACTTTATTGAAACCAGCACCAATTACAATCATGGACTCAATAGTTGTTGGGTTTGGGTTGCCTTTAACATTAGAGAGATATTTAAATGAAGCATGAAATGTTAAATTTGAAGGTAAAAGACCTTGCTTCATGTGCTGAACTAGCCCAAGGAAAATTTGGGCTATAAACATCCCAAATTTGGACTATAAACACACGGCTTTGTACTGTGCTGAACTAGCCCAAGGATTAAAGGAGGGACAGCTTATGGAACCTGAGAGTTCTTATAAATTAGGAGACGGTATCTGGTAGATATATTTAATTAAGAAATTGCTTTAGTAAATGCCACCATTCTTGGCAGGGTAACAGTTGCCTCAGGGTTTTCAAAGTTACTAGTAACTTAATCATCTTAGCAGCTCCCAGTATAGTTACCTAATTCTTTCCGGTTTTTTTAAATGTCTTCCTTGACCATATGATCAATTTTTTGGTTTTTAATATTATACATGCTCCTATTTTGATTTAATTTGGAAAGTACGGAAAATTATAGAGTAGTAGGGGAAAAAAATTACCCATACTGCCACCACTCAGAGGCAACCATAATGAAGAGTTTTTCACAGTCCTGTCCAATCTTTCTTTATATATATGAAGGGTACTAAAGTATTATGCATCATTTGTTGTGAATACTTTACCAGTCCCTTTATGTAGTGTTTATGTTAATTAAAGTTAAGCAGGTACCTATTGCATAGAGTTTAAAGCATGAGATGGCTCCTTGGCTTATTATAAAAAGTGACCCCTGACTACGCCTTCCCTATTACTCTCTTCTCTGCAGAAGCAATTATTCTGTTAACTGCATTAGCTTTCATATCTCTGAGTAACCTGATTATGTTGCTTCTTGATTTTTCTCAGCTTTAGGCATTGTCCGTTGGCATCCTTTGTGGAACAGGATTTAGCAATTTCATTGCAGGCTGCCCACTACCACCATGCAAGCACCCTTCTCATTCTCAGTCCTCCTAAACTGTGTATTATTTGGACTAAATGAGTACTCAGTGTTTTTATTGTTGACACTAGGTAAATAATAGCCACAGCTGAGCCATTACGATAATGTTTCCTTTCCTGTTTAGCTTTTTGTTTTCTTTGTAATAAATAATTGTCTTGGTTTGGAAATTTATGCTCATACTTTCCTGTGGTCTCCAAGTTACCCTCAAACTCTTCCCCTGTGAGGTAAAATCTCCTCTCACAGCCTCCAGACACGTTAGGTATTTTATCAGTGTCGCGTTGCTGACATCTCCCCTGGGCCTTGGCATCTGCTCCCATCTGGCTGGTTGCACACAGCCTCCCGCTCACATGTGTCCTGGGAGCTCCCTTCACTCTCGTTTGCTTCCAGTTTCCTGCATAGCCATGTGGCATTAGTTCCTGCTGCTGTAACAAATAACAATAAACCTAGTGGCTTAAAACAACACAAATTTATTATCTTATTGCTCTGGAGTTCACAAGTCTGAAGTGAGTCGAAAATCAGGCTTCTTCCTTCTGGAAGCTCTAGAAGATAATCTATTTCCTCAACTTTCCAGCTTCTCGAGCCCACCTATCGTAAGGACGCTTGTGATTATGTTGGTTTTGTTTGACTAATACCGGATAATCTCTCCATCTCAAGGTCTACTATGGCGTGTAAGGTAACATATCACAGATTCAGGAAGTCAGGACTTGGACATCTTTGGGTGGGGGCATTATTCTGTCTTCCATGTATCTCTTTCCTCAGCCTCCAGGAGCTTCTTGAGAAAAGGTGCACAGGATGGACATTTTCTGAAACATTGCATTTCTGAAAATGTCTTTATTCTATCCTTGATTGATAGGTTGATAGGATATAAAATTCCAGATTGGGAATCTATATTAATCAAGATAGGCTAAGGTGTTGCAAAATCTCAGTGGCTTCACACTTTGGAGCTTGTCTTGCTATGTAAGACCATCTGTGGGTCCGATGGCTCTTAGGAAAGTTCCCTTCCAGAGCTCTTGCAGAGATCCAGGCCGTTTATATCCTGTGGCTGCATCTTCTCCACTCGGACCTCCATGTCACAACGGCAGGGCAGAGAGGAGCTGGAGGGATGTGTAAAGACTTTTTATCCCCTCATCCTGAAAATGACAAGTTATGATTATAAGCAGTCTGTTGACCAGAATTGGCCATAAACCCTGCTCAGTTGCAAGGGCGTTGACAAATAGACCTCCTAGGTATTGTGAGCATTGAATGTCTCTGCCACAAAATCATTTTCCCTCAGAATGTTAAGGTCCTTCTCCACTTGTAGCTTACAGTATTGTTGGGAAGACTAATTCTTGACCCTTTATATGAAAATCAAATCTGTCTTTATGGAAGCTTCTTATTTCTATTGTCCTAAACTATTATAATTTTGTGCCTACTGTGTGTAAATTTTCAGATACTCTTCTGGGTACTCAGTGGATTTTCAATCAGGAAATTGATATTCTGTTTTGGGATATTTGCTTGAATTTTTTCACTGATTTCTTCCTCTATATTTTCTCTTTCTGTTTTTTCTGATCTCCTCTTATTTGGATGTTGAACCTCCATGACTAATAGTTTATATTTCCTATTTTGTTTCTTTTATTTTTCTTTATCTTTTTGCTCTACCATCTGGTAGAATTTCTCATCTTTGTCTTTCAATCTTTCTGTTGAGTTTCTTCCCTATGTTTTTTTAATTTTATTTCTAAGAATTTGTTTGATGTTGTTATTGTCTCTGAATGTTTTATATTATAGCATTCTTTGGTTCCATAAAGGATTTACATTTCTTACAAAAGGTTATTTTTAGATTTTTTTCTACTTTTGGTTGTTATTCTGAATGGAATATTTTTTTCTACTATATGTAAATAGATTGTTGTAATATTGAAAATTATTGATTTTGTGCCTTATATATACTCATGTTGCTGAACTTTTTATTTCAGTAATCTTTCAACTTTTTTTCTTAATAGGGAATACTTGACAATAACCATTCATTTTATCTTATTTTATCTACTTCTGTTTTAAGTTTTTATATTCCAGAATAATATTAAGTAATGTAAGGTCCATGGTGGGGGAGTATATATTAATTATCACCATGTCACACATTTAGAACATGTACCTGGCACATAGTAGCACTCAATAAATATTTGTCAAGTGAACGAATGGTAGTTATAGATAGCACCTTTGTTTTGTTTTAAGTTTTAATGATTATGCTACAGTTTTATCACTAAACTTAATTTTGATATTGAGGTTAAAATAGATATTTCTTACCATGTTAATGAAATATTCTAATTTTTTGAAAACATACAACTTGAAGGAATTGTGTTTTCTTGTGATCTTCCGCTTAGAAACAGATATTGAATTAAATTAACTTAATTCATTTTTATTTTTAAAAAACTAATAGGGGACAGATAGGTTGATAAGTATAATAAGATACTTTAAAAAAAATCAGTGTTTGATTTGTCTTACATCTTTACTGGTGACCTGTAAGAGGAAATGCTTAGAAAAATCTCTGAGTTTTCCAATGACTTAAATCTTTCTTTTTTCCCTGAGGGGAGAGGAGAATAGTAGTAAGCCACAGAAATACCTACTAAGCCTAGTGTCTTTGTCAGTTATCACCTAGGGCAGTGGTTCTCAACCTTCCTAATGCCTTGACCCTTTAATACAGTTCCTCATGTTGTAGTGACCCCTCAACCATAAAATTATTTTCGTTGCTACTTCATAACTGTAATTTTGTTACTGTTATGAATTGTAATGTAAATATCTGATATGTAGGATGTATTTAGGCGACCCCTGTGAAAGGGTCGTTCGACCGCCAAAGGGGTTGCAACCCACAGGTTGAGAACCGCTGACGTAGGGGCTTCCACTCAGTGTGATACTGCAGCCCAAAGAGACTGTCAAAAAACACTGGACATCCTTCAGCAGGGAGCATAGCTGTGCCCCGTGCAAGCTTTGATTTACCTACACATGAAAGATTAGATGCAGTTTCAGACGACAATGATTAAAAGAGGCATAATTGAGCTGGAGAACATCCAGAAAGCAACAACAAGAATGATCATGCAAGGTGGAATAAAAGGCTAAATTGATTGCAATTCTTGTCAGGAAAGACACTGGCTGAGGAAAATAATTGAGGCGAACATGAAACTGTTCACCAAGGCCTTGAACACATCTCTGGTCTGAAATAAACAGGCTCATTGTCCCTCAAATCTTAATAAGGTTTCCCAAAGTCAAATTGAAGGCTATTCTGCTTCTTACAGTGGATAATAAACAACTAGACATCATTTGCCCAAATGAAAGTGCAGGCCAAAACTATCCATCAGTCCTCATAAAAGTTTATATCTATTCGTGGATGACAAATTCACAATGGATTAGGAGGAGAACAAGGTTGTTTGGCAGAACAGCCTCCTGTTTTAGAGCTGATGTTCTTGAATCCAGGAAGGTCATTCTTATTTTATATAGAAAGAAAAATGGACATTCTTTCCCCCCCATGAGAATATGAATTAGTAATTATTGACTCTTGTCTACAATGTGGTAATTACTGATGCTTATCTCCAAATCATTCGCTGGACTCATGTTCAGGTGATTCATTTGTGGGCTCTGCTTTCTTCCTGCCGCTCTGGTGCCGCCCTAGCTGGAGACTGTGCTGTGTGAATACCTTAGAGCTCAGAGTTTGAAGTTCCGGTCACAACCCTGTCCCAACTCCTACTAGTTCTTAGATCCAGCGAAAGCCAACTACTCTTTCTGAGTTTTGTTTTCCTCATTTATCAAGTGGAAAGTAATCATGATTTTCCTGTATTCTTCCCCTTGGCATGTTTTGTGAAAAGGAAATCAAGTGATGTTTGTAAACGTGCTGGCTGTGTCACTGGGCAAAGATGGGGGATGACCTGGTAACCAAATGTCTAAGTCCTCGGGGGCTGCCTCTCTCTTCCCAGGTTTCTGAGAGGACACCCCACAATGGAGCCCCATGTGGGCTGCTGCTCCAGCGAGCTGACCATGGGGAGCTAATAGGGTTCCTTTTTGCGCCTGAAGCCTGAAGCCTAGTGAAAGGGAGGCTGAATGACTTCCTGACTGTTGGGGGGCACATGAGACTTGGTTGGAAAGTTTGTAAGGAGGACAGATAAATGGGGCAGGCGGCCTTCCACACACTTCCCTTTTATCAGAATGTCCTCCTCACACTTTCCAACCAAGTCTCATGTGCTCCCCGACACCTGGCAATTTTCTTCCAGGCTCACACTCTCTTCCTGACCTTGAGCTTTCACCACCCCTGGCGGTGAAAAGATGCAGGAAAGGAATGATCGTTATTTTATGAGAACCAGAGCAGAACCACTGGACTCTCCCAGCTTAGTCTTTCCCTGTGGCCATACCCAGATGCCCTCTTGGCTTTTTCCCACCAATCAGGGGGAATTTGGAGCCATTTACTTATTGCGCTGGCTGCATGAAACAAGAGAAACATGAGCCATGGGATCAGGCCGACAACAGGAAGAAGCCAAGTGGAAAACGCTTTAAACTCCCCTGTGAGAGCACCATTCCTTGCCATCATGGCCTCATTGAGGAATACATGACCTTAACGACCCCTCCCCCTCCAAGGAGAAGCAGGTAGCCTTGAGCTCGTGTTAGAGATTGTAGTGTACAAAACGATAGAGCACTAAAAATGTTACTTAGGATCTTTTAATACTCTCCTGTAACAGTAGTTGGCACACATCATTACACATTTTTATCTCCTCAACTATACTGTCATTCCTTAAGGGCACGGAATGTGTTTTATACATCCTTTTGGATATGTAGTAATTACAGGCACCTAGAGGAGTCCTTTCATCTGGCAGTCAGAGGTCTCCAAAAGCTTGTCAGTCACATGAGCTATATGCAGCCTGATTCCAGCGAGCATCACAGCTCCTCAGGCTGCCGCAGAGCACTGATAATCAGGGGTGGCCTGGAAAAGGGGGTGCTGCTTGCCCAGACTCACTTCTTTCCCTGACTTTATTCTCATGTCTCTCTGATTTTTTCTTCCTCTTCAAAACCAGATGCTCACCTTGCTTTGGGCAAAATTCGTTATTTCACTGAGTAAAGACATTGTTATGTCACTATTGTAGTGTAGTAGGTGAGAGCTCAGCTTCTAGAGCAGCCGTGGGCAAACTACGGCCTGCGGGCCGGAATCTGGCCCGTTTGAAATGAATAAAACTAAAAAAAAAAAAGATCATACCCTTTTATGTAATGATGTTTACTTTGAATTTATATTAGTTCACACAAACACTCCATCCATGCTTTTGTTCCGGCCCTCCGGTCCAGTTTAAGAACCCATTGTGGCCCTCGAGTCAAAAAGTTTGCCCACCCCTGTTCTAGAGCTTGATGAACCTGCATTGGGATTAAGACTCTGACTCCTATTGACTATGTGATTTGGGGCAGATTTCTGAATGTTTGTTATCCTCAGTTTCCTCATCTGTGCAATAGGAACAGCAGTCCCTATTTGATAGGGTTGTGGAGAGGATTGATTGAAAAAAACCATATAACATGCTTAGCACAGCCCTGGCCCAGTGGCTCAGTTGGTTGGAGCATTGTCCCATACACCAAAAGGCTGAGGGTTCTATTCCCAGTAAGGGCACATGCCTAGGTTGTGGTTTCATCCCTGGTCAGGATGAGTATGGGAGGCAACCGATTAATGTTGATTAATGTTTCTCTCTTACATAGATCTCTCTCTCTCTCTCTCTCTCTCTCTCTCTCTCTCTCTCTCTCTCCCTTCTCTTTCTCTCAAATCATTAAAAACATATCCTCACATATCCTCAGAGGAGGATTACCTCAAATCCTTTTTGCAGCAAAGGGATTGTAATTTTAAAATGGCCTCTTGTGTGCATTTTCTGAGTACAGATAATACACAGTTTTAATTCATGAGTTCTTTCTTTTCATCTCAAGATTGCTTATCAAAGGACATATATAACAGCAGATAATCATGTCAGAAGGAAAGGACAAGGAGAGAGGGACCTGACATCACACATCGGTCCTGAACTGTGGTTCATTACATCTACCCTTTGGGGAATTTCAGCCTTCCTGTTGTTAATCAATAACTCTAACCCTGTTGTGTATAATGTAAGAGAACACAAGGATCAAGGAGAAGCATTCCTTATCCCCATTGCCTTTGCTTGTAATGGCTTCCATAATTTATCCACAGGGAGAAACAAGCAATTGGAAAAATTTCTCCTTGGCTGGTCACAGCCTGTTCATAGATGTTTGGCAAGAAATGAAGATAAACAGTTATCAGGTGTACTAGATTATCCCTGAGAGTCTGTTTTATTTTTATCTTGTATAAGCACAGATGATAACACTTAACGAATCTCTTTGGAGAGTAAGTAATTCTGTTACAGAATGCCTACTTGGTGATCATTTCACAATGAACTGGTCACTACTCTTATTATAGAGCAAATCGGTGCACCTAGGTTGCTATTTAAAGGATGGGTTTTCCTATGGTGGAATGCATAGGAATCAATGGGCATCTTGATAAAATGCAGTAGGGCTGGGCTGGGGCATTTACTGACATGTTCCCAGGTTACATAACTGCTATTGGTGCCGGGTTCTCACTTTACACAGCAGGGTTTTAGAGAAACTTAGAGTCTCCAAAGCTTTGTGCAGAAGTTCCTCACTGGATTAGTGGAGCCATTAGGTACTTGTCAGCATTTGATGTTTTTGTTGTTGAAGGATGGATTTGAATGATTGTATCTGAGAAAGCCAGGCTGACATGGAAACTGAAGTCATGTTTGTCTAAGGAAAGAAAGGACACTTCCAATTTGAAGGCAGGAGTGAAAAATGGCTTCCAGGGATCCGTGCAGGAGGGCAGGTGTGGGGAGCTAGGTATTACATAAGTAGACCCATTGGTGTAATGAGACGCAAAACAAATAGCTTCTCTAGGATCTGCATTCAACAGACTGTCTTAAACAGGATATGCTTTAAAAGGCTGTGCCTCTTGTTCCACTGAAACTGGAACTTTCTTTTTGTTTTTCTTCTTTTCTTCATTGATTAAGGTATTACATATGTGTCCTTATCCCCCATTGCCCCCCCACCCACCCACCTGCCACTCATGCCCTCACCCCCCTGGTGTCTGTGTCCATTGGTTAGGCTTATATGCATGCATACAAGTCCTTTGGTTGATCTCTCCCTCTTCCCCCCACCCTCCCCTACCTTCCCTCTGAGGTTTGACAGTCTGATCGATGCTTCTCTATCTCTGGATCTGTTTTTGTTCATCAGTTTATGTTGTTCATTATATTCCACAAATGAGTGAGATCATGTGGTACTTATCTTTCTCTGACTGGCTTATTTCACTTAGCATAGTGCTCTTCAGTTCCATTCATGCTGTTGCAAATGATAAGAATTCCTTCTTTTTTACCACAGCGTAGTATTCCATTGTGTAGGTGTACCACAGTGGAACTTTCATGTGCTTATATTTTCAAAGTAAATGGTCTGTTGAGCTGTTTGAGTTGTATTTACTTTTCATAGGAATTTTGGAAAGAGAAAGAATAATCGCTAAATTGAATTGGTTGCTTACTATGTGCTCCACAGCTCATGAAATTGGTACTATTATTAGTCCATTTTATAGATAGAGAAACTGAGGCACAGAGGTTAAATAACATGCCTAAAGTCACACTGCTGGCAAGAGATAGAGCTGGGATTTGAATCCTGGCCCTAGGCTATAAAGTAATAAATCGATTGTAACACATATTCTCCTTGAGTATTTTTTGTGAAATGTTAGAGGAAGTGTTGACAGTGAAATGGCACTGCTTATTGGTGGTGACTTGGACCTTGGTTCGATAACCTCAGTACTTGAGTTCTGGCTAAGAAAGAATTCAGAGCTAAGACTCACACACAAGCAAAAGTTTATTAGAAGACGTGAGTCATGGAAGAAGTGAGCCAGTTGGGCTGCGTGGGCTCAGGAAACAAGTTACAAAGGCAAAAGAAGGGCCCTTGGAGCTTAGAAGAAAGAAAGGCAAAGAAAACATGCCTTGGGAGAAGGAGAGGGGGAAAGGTAGGGGCAGAGAGAGAGAGCTGCTCAGGGGAAAGAGGGGTGTGGGGAAAAGCGAGAGCATACTTAACCGAGAGAAAGAGCATGCTCTGGGACCTCAGCCCAAAGGGCTTTTAAGGGCAGGGATTTTAGGGGAGGTCCCAAGGGAGGATCTTAATAGAATATTCATCAACTTTCAAAGCGTGTCCCCCTGGTCTCCACTGATTGGTTGGCGCCAGGCAGGGGTCCTTAGTCATTACAGCTGGTCCGGATGTCAGCTGTCATCACCCTGCCTGCCCTTGCTGCTTTTCTGAGCCTGGAGCTGAAACACAACTGAGGCCTACATGCTATCTCTAGGGCTTAATGCTTAAGGGAGTGGTTGTGCAAGGGCTTGTATGAGGTTATTTTCAGGCCCCCTTGTTCCTCCTCAAAGGGGGTACACTGCATGGCTGGTGACATGCTGGGGAAGGAAAGGCCACCCTGGGGTCAGGTCCCACTCTACCATTGTCCATTGCTGGGCACCTAGGGCTTTCTGTCCTGGTGACCTTCCATAACTGCTCTGCTCTTGCTTGTTTAAGCGCCAACTACAGAAGCCAGAGGGAGGAGATAGGGTGTTGGCACAATTTTGCTTCATCATAAATCGTGAAATAGGGAGAAGAGATTGTCTGGGTTCCACAGTTGAGTGTAGACTTAGTTCTGGGGCCTGGGTGCCCCACCATCTGTGCTGGGAGGAGGGCACTCACTCTGGAAGCTCTTAGCCCAGAAATTTCCTAGTGGATCTTAAACCCTAGAACTTGTGTCCCCTCTGAGCTCTCCTTTTTCACCTCCACTGCTTCTTCATTTCCTCCAGTTCAAAGATCCGTCTTGACAATCACATGCCCGCCAGGAGAAGCAGTGACCCTCCCTGGAGCCTGACTCCACCCTCCTACCCCAGGCATCTTGCATTTGAGCACACCACTTTTTAGATTTTGCTGATCTCGGATTTTGTGTACAATAATGTGATTTGTGTTTGGCCAATGATTTGTCCTGAGATCCACTGATACATAATTCCAATTTAGCTATTTAGCAGGACCCAACCTTGGCAGAAAATACGGACTAGAGCAGAGGAAATTTCTTCCTGCCTTGCTCACCAAGTTGCACAGTTAAGGTCAATCCTTGAAGCCTTCCCTCTCTCCTCTCTTCCCTCCCATCCCAATTCCCATGGTGTCCCAGTGCCTGTGCCCCTTTGATCTGATCTGATAATGCGGCTCTTTGGCCCCTTGAGTGTGGCTCTTCCACAAAATACCACGTGCGCGCACGCATGTACAGTGTGATTAAAACTTCGTGGCCCATGCACAGAAGTCCATCCTCAGGGGCAGTGTAGGAAGAGGAGAGGAGAGTGGAGAGAGGTGGGAGGAGGAGAGGGCCTGGCAGAGTTCAGAGGTAGCTGGCATCTCTTACCCTCTGGTTCAATCACAGGCTAGAGCAGCCCCCACTGGCTCTTCTGCCCCAGCCCTTTGCTCAGTTTTCTGGAGCATCTTCATCTATCTCAGTGGTCGGCAAACTGTGGCTCGCGAGCCACATGCGGCTCTTTGGCCCCTTGAGTGTGGCTCTTCCACAAAATACCACGTGCGCGCACGCATGTACAGTGTGATTGAAACTTCGTGGCCCATGCACAGAAGTCGGTATTTTGTGGAAGAGTCACACTCAAGGGGCCAAAGAGCCGCATGTGGCTCGCGAGCCGCAGTTTGCTGACCACTGGTCTATCTCCTTTACCAACAAGTGTTCACTCCTCTGAGAGTAGGGACTGTTTTATATACTTTAATGTCAGCATTTACCCCCATACCTAGCACACAGGGTCTTGCATATAGCAGGCCTTCAATAAATATTTGCACTATTTATTTGCACTATTTAAAAAAATAAAATGCACTATTTATTACCATAGCCCTGAATGCAATAAAGTTGAGCTCACACACGAACTGGATATGAACACACTGACTCCTGTAAACACGCAAGCATTGCCCTGTGATATCCCACAGCTCAGACATTTGTGACCTAACAATTACCTGGGAGCTTGTAATACATCCCCGAGAGCCTGATCCAGGAGCAGGCAGGGTGTAGCTTGCAAATCTGAATCTGTAGTATGTGCCCCCAAGGGTTCTAAAGCAGGTATACTGTGGAACCGTGAGAGACCTCCTCAGTGGCGTTTCTTGATCTTTCTGACAAATGGAGCTCACTCAGTGCATTGATAACTGGCTCCCTGGTTACCACAAGCCCCACGGCCCACATACCAGAGGGGGCACCTTTGCAATTGAGGCCCCATGTCCTGAAGAATGGAACCTGAGTCCTCATGCGGTTAAAATTCCACAAGGCTTTAGTGTTTGCAAAATAATGTGTAAGGAGGAAGGAATGAAAAACCCATTGCTTTATGAATTGAATCCTGGAATTACTCCCAAATCAATTGAACTTTGGGTTCCCATTTTGAATCTTCATTAAATGAATGCCCTTAAGTGAGTTTTAAGATACCATTTCCATGTGAAAAGCCTATAAAGTCTTGTTTTCTTTAAGAGTGTGCTTGGAGAAGAAATAGTTTTATCCTGTCCTACATATATTATCCAAGCTAATAGGTTTGTTCCAACCTTTCCCTGCTACTTTTAGCTATTAAATAGCCATTTGATGCAATATAGCGCCTAATGAGTCCCCCATTCTCCACTGGTTCTTAATCAGCCAGCACCTGAATTTGTCTGCAGTCAAATGCTTCCTAAAATTGGCCTACACAGAGCTTTTGATATAAATTTTATAGAGCCATCTCTTTCAGATTTTTCTTTGTCAAACAAAATACTCTCTTTTTAATTATTCTTACTTGCTTTCACACGATGATTAAAATATCACAGGAAATGTGTGTGATTAAGCTCCTACTTCCTGACTCCATTTTTGATTAGGCTCCGACAGATGGCTCCTGCCATAGCTAATAGAACACCAGAACTACATCAATAACCTCTCTATGGTGTGCATTTTCCCTCTGGCTCCTAGCACCATGATAGATCTCAAGCCTTGTACTTTTTGCTTTCATTTATATTTTTATTAATTTAAAGATAATTAGTCCTATTTTTCATTTGTGCTTTTTTGCTATATGAGAGCTACCTTTATGAGCTACTTTGGTTCCTTTCTGGAGTAAATTAGCATATGTGTAAAAAATACAATTACTAGTAATAAGCATAAATAAAGGAAAGTAAGATACTCATTTATATTCAATTAACTTTTGGTTCCTTTGCCTGTAAGCCTGTGATCTCTGCAAAGCACTCTTCTCTCTTCCAGAAAAATGAAATCGAGCCCCCTTCATACCCAGTGTCGGAATCACAAATATTCCTTCCCTGCAAATGCCTTCCCCCAACCACTCAGGTTGTGTCTGTCTTCTCCCAGCATCACCCCACCTCCTCTGCAAAGGCGCTGTCCAGGGCCCCACTGCCTCCTCATTGCAGCTGGAATCTTACAGCATGGCGGCCGCTCCAGCCCAGCAAGGGGAAATGTTAGTCACCTGGAGCTGCGGGAGCCCTTCTCCCTCCCCACAGTGATGTGTGTGTGTGTGTGTGTGTGTGTGTGTGTGTGTATGTGTGTGTGTGTGTGAGACCACTTATGGTGGCGGGAGCTGCAGCTCGGGGACAATGAATACCTGCTTCTGTTACCATGGTGACTTCACAGTCTAGTAGGGAAGAGGTTTGTAGACAGTTTCTCCACACAGTGAGAGAATAGGGCTAGTAACATTGTCCCACAGGTACCTTGGTGGTTATGGTAAAACGCAGGACCCATATGCGGTGAAAATACTTTGTCTTCTGAAGATAGTTACCCAGGACCGGTTTTTTCTTGGTGTTTTCTTCCAAACATCTCATCATCACTGATAAAGCAGGTAATCTGTGGTCATTCTTTTGAAAACATTTTCAGTTTCTATGGCTTTAATGTGATTTAAACCTTTTAGACTTTCTAGAGCAGTGGTTCTCAACCTTCCCAATGCCGCGACCCTTTAATACAGTTCCTCATGTTGTGGTGACCCCCAACCATAAAATTATTTTCGTTGCTACTTCATAACTGTAGTTTTGCTACTGTAAACAATATGTAATTATATTTGTGTTTTTCGATGGTCTTAGGCGACCCCCAAAGGGGTCGCGACCCACAGGTTGAGAACCATTGTTCTAGAGCCTTCCTAGGTGATTTTGGGCCCTGTGACATATTCAATGGCTTAGATTGCGTTTGAGGCCTGAGTCAGGCAGACATAGGTTTAAAGAACACTCTGTGATTACCAGTAATGTGAATTTGGCCAGTCACTAACCTGTCCAGGGTTTCCTCCCCCATATGTCAAGGGTGACAATGGCTGCCACCTCCTAGGGCTGCTATGAGGTGTGAGGTTGGGTCTGTAGGTGACAGCATAGCCCTGCCACATGCCACGCTCAGGGAACAGCCACCATGGCCTCCCACCTGCCCTGGGAAGAACTTCAGGGGCTCTTCGCACAGTCCCTACCTCCTCACCTCCTCATTCACCCTCGCTGGAATATCCTGAGGAAGCCTTACCTCCCACTTTTAAGAGAGAGCAACACTGAGTGCTTAAACATGTGGGAGATGTGGCTTCATTGTTAGGGGTTTTCTGCTGTACATTGATCTTTAGAGGACGTGTTCGTACTGTGAGAGAGATCTTACAGATCTTACTCCAGCCTTGTCCCCTTAGGTCTGCTCTCCACACGGTTGAATGCAGTCTCTCCAGGCCCAGGTGCTCCGGGCACTCCTGCTTCAACTTCTGACACCCTCAGGATGAAGACCCAGGAGCACGGAGGGCCTGGGCCACCCCCATCCTCAGCCCCCTTTCCCTGCCCTGGGGAGGTTTCCTGTCTGTTTGAATTATTTAAAATAGCACACTGTGATTTCTTGCCTGCTCTTTTTAAAAAGTGAGACTGAGAATCTTTAAGAGGTGGTGATTGGATACCTCTGTGTTTATCAAATCTCCATTTGTTCCTTGGCCGTATTCCTATCGGGTGTGTCAAATGGACAAATAGCAGCCCAGTGATCCCATGCAGGGCTTTTGTGTTACACACCACTCTGTGAGCGTTCCTCATCAGGCACTGCCAGCGCCTAAAATAGATGGCGAGGCTTAATTAGATGTAATTACTTGCAGAAGTCTCAGAGGCGTTTTCTTGAATGTACACAAGATGAGTCTATTAATTACTTTGATCAAGGGAGGTTTAAATAACATCAGTTAGTGGCCAATTGCTGGTGGCAATCAGCAGGCAGAATGAGGAACCCCTCCACCCTGAGGGGAAACAATCTATGGAGGCAGAGCCAGTGCCTCTGGGAGTCTGCAGTCTCGGGCGTAGGGGAGATTAAATCGTGTAGATTAAGGGGTGGACATGCTATGAGGTTACTCTGTACTGGTGATCATGGCGTCATACAATGGGTGGGCAGGAAAACCCCCAAGAGCTGGAGAAGATGTGATGGTCTGGGTGTAGCATGAAGCACAACTTGCTTCTCCTAGTACTTTCGCAGTTGTGTAGCAGTACAGTGTTCTGTGGTCTGTTGAGGAAGTCATCCACCCTATGGTGTGTCTCGGTGGGGACCCCACCCGCACAGTTTCTCCCTCTCCAGGGGCCCTCAGTGCCTGGCACTCTACCATGAACAGGACATTGTGTTAGAGTCAAGCACTGTCCTCTACTCGTTCTCTTTGGAACACGTACCCCTGTGAGGAAGGAATCGCTGAGCCTTCAGCACTTCCACATGGACTACTGGACCAGAAGCTCCCTGAGCAGGAGGGACCTGGAGCATCTTTGTGGGTGGTGGGAGCACCAAAGGGGACAGGGGATGTCCAGCGTCCAGCTCAGTCGGGGAGTGCCACCCCTCTATGGCCTGGTGCCTGTCCCTCTGCAACCCCATCTTCTCTGCCTTCCTGTCCCCTCCCCCGCAAGCCCCACTCCTCTACTCTGTGCTCCGGCCATGAGGGGGAAGAGACCTGGAAAGCCTAATGTTGGGGAAGAGGAATGTACACAACCTTTTTTATTGAATTGAGATATAATTCATACACCATACAACTCTTCCTTTTAAAGTGTACAGTCCAGTGGTTTTTACTATGGTCACAAAGTCATGCCATGATCACCTCTATACAATTTTCGAACATTTTCATTACCCCAGAATATTCTGTCTTCATAGACAGTCACTCCCCACTTCGCCAGCCTTCGGAAGCCACTGGTCTACTTTCTCTTCCTACGGTTTCATGGATTCTGGACATTTCATTGCAATGGAATCATACAACATGTGGCCTTTTGTATCTGGCTTCTTTTACTGAGCTTATGTTTTTAAGGTTCATATATGTCGTAGCATGTATTAGTATTTCATTCCTTTACACAGCAGAATACTATTTACCTGTATAATATGGTATACCATGTTTTGTTTAACAAATTGTCATTTAATGAACATTTAGGTTGTTTGCACTATTTAGCTATTATGAATAATGCTGCTATGAACATTCATGACTAAGATGCTATAGGGCATATCGAGTATATACGTAGGAGAGGAATTTCAGGATCATATAGTAACTCTGTGTTTAACTTTGTGAGGGATGGCCAAACTGTTTTCCAAACTGGCTGTTCCATTTTACATTCTACCAACAGTGTATGAGGGCTCCAATTTCTTTGCATTCTTGCCAATACTTGGTATTGTCCATCTTATTCATTCTAGCCACTCTAGTGGACATGAAGTGGTATCTTGTTGTGTTTAACCCAATATTTTTTAAATCACGATTTAAAGTGTTGGCATGTTCTGTATTTCAGGGATGTAGGCAAAACCCTAGTGTCCCTTCCTAACTAATTCCTAGTTACAGTTCTAAGAATGATAGTCTTTGGGTCAGTAAGAAATAGGTACCCTCCCAACCCCTCACCAACACAGCCTCATACATGAATGGCTTGGTGAGTAGGTGGTACCTCTGTGCAAAAAAATAAAAAAAGCACCCTTTCCTTGTCTAGAGCAGGATGCAGCCCCTGCACCTGGCTCATGGCTTGGCCTGTGGGGCACACCTCTTCTGCACCTGGCTTTGTCCAGGGCATAACCTAGACGACTGTACTTGGCCTGCACTTGGCCTCTTTGAAGTTGGATAGACCTGGATTCTAATCTCAGCTGAACTGATTTAATGCCCCAGGTCCTGGTTCCTTGTTGGTAGACGATAGTAATCATAATAGAACCCTTTGATGGGTATTGTGATGGTTAAATGAAGTGAACTTTATAAAGTAGCTGTTCCGGGACCTGGCAAATCGGAGTGCTTCTTAAACAATGATTAATTTTATGTCTTGTCTTCAGGGACTCAGCACAGGTATTATTTCCTACAGAGGATGGATCAACAGACTGATATCATATCTTCCACAGGATGAGAATGGGTTTTATATTTTTAAAGAGCTGTGACACAAAGAACATGTGACACAGAAAATATGCCCTCAATGGCCTGAAGTATGTCCCCAGTATTTGCTATCTGGCCCTCTAGTGTAAAAGCTTTACCGATCCCTGCTATAAACCCTCTCTGCCAGCTCCTTCCTTCCCCACCCTGTCCACCCATTCCAGGCTGGGTGTTCCTACCCATGGTCCCTCTCATCTTTCCACACAGGAGAGTCCCCTTTGAGACTACCAGCACCTCCCTCACCCCTGAATACCTTGGCACGTACTAGAGGGTAATAAATATTAATTCAGGGCTAGAAAGGTGTGCGAAGGGGGACTTGGAACAGTTTCTCCAGCTTCACAATTTTGTCAAAGTCTTGGTGTGAGAAGAAACTGGCCCTTCTCTTTGGCTGTCCTCCTAGGCCAGTGATGGCGAAACTTTTGAGCTCGGCGTGTCAGCATTTTGAAAAACCCTAACTTAACTCTGGTGCCGTGTCACATATAGAAATTTTTTGATACTTGCAATCATAGTAAAACAAAGACTTATATTTTTGATATTTATTTTATATATTTAATTGCCATTTAACAAAGAAAAATCAACCAAAAAAATGAGTTCGCGTGTCATTGGTTCGCCATCATTGTCCTAAGCACTGCATTTTAGCACAGCAACACCTTTGGCCCCAATTGTATCCCAAACATGAGGGAAACAGTCCAGTGTGTTGGTGAGCAGAGTCCTTCTGAGTTTGCCCTTGGCCAGCGTGCGGGGGTGGACTTCCCAGGAACATGTGTATTTCTTAGTGCTTCACAGTTCCCCTCCAGAAAGGGAGCTTGGCCTGTGGGTAACAGGCCAGATCCAACAGTCCTTTGCCACTCCCAGAAAGAAGTGACTGTGGGGTTCTTTCAGTGAGACTGTGGGTAGCGCAGTTGGGTAGAGCATCTCCTGATACATCAAAGTTTTGGGTTCTGTCCCGGGTCAGGGCACATGCAAGAATCGACAAATGAATGCATAGATAAGTGGAACAACAAATCGATGTTTCTCTGTATCGCTCTCTAAAATCAATAAAACTTTTTAAAAAATAAAATGTTAAAGAAAAAAAGATTTGTACTCCCTTGGACCGTGCTGGACTGACCAAAGGCATAATAAATGTTTTTGAGAGTCTACATAAGAGAAGCAGCATGGATCTGACTGCTTGATTCTATTACTTTGGGCATTAAAAAAATTTTTAAATCTCAATTTTTCTTGTGTGTATGTCGCATTCCTCATGCAGACACAGATGCTCTACATTTACCCCCAAGCTTTCACTACAGTTTTATGGAATTAGTCATGCAAACTATGTTGAATGACATGCCTTCATTTTTTTAGTTTCTTATGTACTAGACATGATTTTTAAAATTTATTTTACAAACTTGAGCTCCGTGTGTATGAGAAAGAGAGATTGATTTATACCCTAATGACTTGTCCCCCGAAGAAAGGCCAGAAGCGTCTGCAATGAGAAGTTGATGCGAGCAGGACCTCGCATGTCTGAGGGAGCAGATGTTCAAGGTGCCGTCGGGGATCTGAGTTGAGCTGTCTACATATCTTGGGGAAAAACAGGCCCCCCTTTTCTTAAACAAGAAAAAATTTTAAAAAAGAAGTGACAAACTCAAATGAAGGATTTGCAGCTCATAATGATGTGTTGACTTTTTACAAAAGAAAAAAGAAAAAAAGAAATCATTGCAGTTTATAGATTTTCTTCAAAGGTTTCCAACGTGTCAGTTGTTTGCAAACATATTGACCAGTGGAGGGAGTAGGGAAAGATGCCCAAGTCCCAATTCTAAATAAGTTACATCAAAGCTTATCAAGTATTACTCGTCTGAAGCTTCAAAGGCGTTGTTTATAAATTCCTGAAAAATAAAATTGCATTTCCAGCCTGGGATGTGAGCGATTCTCTGGATGAGCTCACTTCCCGCGATGGATTGGAGAACAGAGTATGGCCTTGAGAACAACTTACATTATAGGGCAAAAGTTGTGTACAGAACACATAACCTTCCAGGTGCAAGGTATGCAGACTGGAGTCTAAGTGCACTTACAGTAAAGTTGGGGGAGGGGCATGTGGGCTGAAGGACTCTTTAGATGTGTGACAGCGCAAATTAGTGTGCTATGTGGGTTGTTGTTTTTTTAAAAAAATAAACCTAACACATCTTCAGGAAGGAGATTTACCATAACAGAGCAGATTAAAATCACTGTAGTGGGTTACTTGGCTGCTGGTGCAGACGGATGTTTATAACGATTGTGCCTCCTTAGCCAGCTCCCTTTGACTTCCAACCATATGTATTTTATCAACTACCCAGAAAAGAAAGCATCCTATTAAACGAAGAAAAAATTAAAACGGGAAAGGTCTGCATCAGTGAGAAATGTGTTTGGCAGAAGCAACAGAAAACCTGATTGCAGTGGCCCAGGCAGGTGAAGAGGCTTTTTCCATGCGGCAAGCAGTCCAAGCCTGATGTAATGGCATGGCAGTGCCATGGGAGAGCTATATATTTTCTTCTGTCGCCATCCTCGTTAGCTTGTAGATGTTAGCTTGTTGGATGATCATCACGCCTGTTTCCTCATGGTCACAATATGGCTGCTGCGTTTCTTGCCATCTGTGTTCCACAAAGAAGGAAGGATTTGAACATCAAGACAGAGGATTGAAAAAGGATGCCAGATAAGTCAGTCCATTATTAAAAGATTTCTCAAAAGGCTAATTCAGCCATATCCACTTCTATCTCATTCATTTGTTGAATGAATGGCCAGAATTTGATCACTGGATCACCTCCAGCTTCAAATGAATCTAAGCAGGTGAATATTTTTAGTTGGGTATATTGTTATCTAGAATGAAACCATGGTTCATTAGGATGGAAGAAAGAATATATACTTGGTAGGCAACACGCAGACTCTTCCCACAGATGATCATCATTTCAAAATGTGTTATGTAATTGGTAATAGTTTTGAAAAACTGGTTTTCCATATTAAAGGTGAGACTGTAGGTTCTAAAAGAAAAGCAACCATCAATACAAAAACAGAATATATTTACCTTCCAGAAAAGTATTCACTGAAGATATTAATGGTGCAATGCAATAATAATTGATCGATCAATCGCTAGTGCATTCCTCTTATGTACTGGGCTAGGTCCTGTAAGGGGAGGGGGAGGGAGAGAGAGAGAGAGAGAGAGAGAGAGAGAGAGAGAGAGAGAGAGAGGTCTCAGCCTTCCCAAGGTTAGTGAGTGGACTAGGTTGGCATTATAGGTTATAAGACCAATCAAAGAATTATAGAAATCTTTATGTGCTTAACTAAAGGATGAGTGAATGTAGACTCTATATGGATTTCAGTTCAGAGATGTGGACTATATCAGGATGGCCTAGAAGAGTTAGAGAGGGGTTCGTAGAAGAAGTTGACTTTTAAAACAGGCTTATTCACCACTTTCTCAGACTACTAGTGAGGTCTCCAAGGTGGAAGTGATAAAAGCCCAAGTGTGACTGCTTAAACAAACATGAAGTTGTGTGTGTCAGTGTGTGTGTGTGTGTGTGTGTGTGTGTGTGTGTGTTTGTGTGTGTGTACATGCACACATGTGAAGCTATCTTGCTGGGCAGGGATAATATATTTACCCACATCACTAAAGTGTCTCAATCAGGTATGGCTGGATCCAGGGACCATCAGCCCTGGACTATTCTTATCTCCTAGTTCTTGGGCAGCCAAACTCTTAGGTAAGCCCTCTCTTTTGGTGGTTTAATGCCCACCTGCAGGTGCAGGCCTGACCCCAGTCAGAAAATTGTACTTTTAATAGACTCACAAAATCCTGAGATGATCACTACGTTCAGTGAATGAATGCGCTGGTTGACCATGACCAGTTCAAACACTCCCCTGACGCAGGATTTGAGGGCAGCCCTCCACATTCCTACAGACAGAGCAGGAGAGGGGTGATGCTCAAGGAAATGAGATACTGCTGCCGAGAGAAAAAGGAACTGACAATTGTGTCAGGCTTGCAGCTAGTTTCCCATGAGATTGTGGATATGGTCATAAGCAAAGAAAGATAAATCACAAGCTGTTTTTTAAACAGGCAACAAAATAATGAGAATGGATTTTATTTATTGGTGGATTTACTTACTGCTTGGCTCATTCTTCACACAATTTGAGGCCATCTATAGAAAATGTAAAATGAAATTATAAAATATCAAGGCCATGCAGAATATAAATTATAATAGAAACTGCAATATATAGAGACCATAGTTCCAAAATATTGCTGTACTTGAATAACCCTCAACTGTAGTTGAATTTCCTGGTAGTCAGCAGGAAAATGGGTCTGTAAGTGGTTACACAATTCTCATTTTCCACGGAGTAGAAATATGCTAGTTTTTCAGATAGTGTAATGGATGAGAAAGCATGCATTTTGGTTTGAATGCCAGTTCTGCAATTGACCTTGGACAAATCATTTCATTCCTCTAATTCTCATTTTTTCATCTTTTATATGGGAGTACTTGTACTCATGGTATTGGATTGCTTTACAAATTAAGTGAGATAAATGCATTTAAGGTTCCAAGAAATAAGAGCCCTGAGAAGACAAAAAAGGAAAGGAGACAGTGTGGGTCAATGACATCCATGTCACAAACACAGAACTGAATTGGATGATGCTGTATCTTACAGTGTCCCTTGAGGACGACCAAGAACACGATGACAAACTCACTCAGACAAACAAGCTCTTGATGGTGCCAAGAAATGATGCCCCAATAGACAGCTTGTGATGGCCCAACTTTGTCTAAGACTTAAAAAATCCAGAGTGTACAGAGAAATTATGGATTTGGTGTCCTTCAAACTATCTTTCTTACATATCAATTCTTCAGCCAGCCTTTGGATAAATTGAGCAGCTCTCTGCTCAGAGATACAGCCTGGGCGTGGGCATGGAGTGGAGGTATTGGTGGATGATGAGCCCCTGTTCTTCAGGGATGTAGGTTGGACCTCAGGCTTGAGACTGGCCCAGGAGAATGGTCATCCTATTGGCAAGGACTGTATTTAGCCCACTGTCCCGGGGCCACTCTAGTCCCAGAATTAGCAACGGACTCGTATAACCTGTGGCTCTTCCCCTCATTTCAAACTTCAGTTTCCTTTATTTTACCTCATTGATCTATCTCAACATAAACTCTCCTAACAAGGATCTTCTTACTGCTTATGCAGGTTCAACTCTTGGGAAACACAGAAGTTTTACATGTGATGGGAGTTCTCTAGCTATAAAGACTATTGTTGCCCTATAAATTGTCTTTCTCTTTTTCTCATTCTATTAGTAAAATCTTGAGAGATGTTGAATATTCATGTCAATTTAAAAAAGATTTGGGTGAATAATTTTAGAATTTCTTTTATTTAGCAATGTTTAATAGCCCGAATAACTCCCTATAGAAAACAGGGTGCTTCATCTATCTTGGTGGAAATTTCTGAAAAATCTGTTTACCCAGCACCAAGTAACAAATGAAAACAAATTAAAACCAACCTATAAATACTGTGGAAACAGACTCTCCATGACCAGATCCGTGCTGAGATCTGGGTGAATTGTGTCTGTATTATATGCCACACTTTTTCAAAATTCATTTATGAAAAAGTTGTACTTGTGAAAAGCCTCCAACATGTAGGCAGTATGACATTTCTTCATCTGAGAGCAATTTAAATATCTTGTTACCATCTATAGCTAAAAATACTGTATGAATTCCAGATTCTTGTGTGGAGTTAATCTTCCAGCTGAAGTTCACCTTGTTGCTAATTCTTCAACTCATTTCAATGCATGGAGGGGCGGGGTGGGTGATGTCATTTTATATTCCGTTCTCCAGCTATCAGCAAATCTGCCAGGGAGGGAAGAGCTATAGGGGTATATTGGAATATAGCCACCAAGTGGACCCTTGTCATCATTTAGAAATGTTTTCTGTGTCTGCCACTGTTCCTCCCTTTTCTGCAGCTGAAATTGGGATTTATGAAAGAATGTTTGAAGAATTAAGGACAATAGGGCCTTTGAATACTTTGGTATAGCAGACCCTATTGGTTGCTTACCCTACATCCATTTCCCCAGTCTCCTCCTGTTTACCAGAAATCTGATTTTGGTCAAATTCTACCCTGTGGGGAAGGTAACTCTATCCTCAGCTCCGGGGTGAATCCTGAGTAATTTAAACTTATAATAGTGGTTCCCTTTCCTTTGCTAATGGTTAGTTGAGATGTAGGCAGGTAGTTTAGATCTGGCCAAGGAAACATGAGGGAAAATTGTTCTCAGATCATAAAGGAAGGTAAAGTGTTCAGTTCTTAAAGAAAGCACCCAAGAAAGATAGGCTTTTCTTTTCCTGAACTTTGTTATTCTGCAGGCGATGGCTGGAATTGCAGCAGCCATCATGCAACTTGAGAAAAAGCTAGTCTGAGGACAATGCTAACTTACTAAGCTAGCAGAGCAAGATAGAACAAAAATATGGAATGAATCCTAAATCTCCATACCTAAGGACTTCTGTTTGAATGAGAATATATCTTTCTGATTGTTTGGATGGGGTTGGCTTTTTTGATACCCACAGACAAAAGCATCCTTTTTGATATACGGAGATAGGACATAAAGTCATGTTGAAGCTACTTGTTCTTAGATGCTGCAGCTCCTCCATTTCCTGTCCTGTCTTTCTAAGTCCAGTGGGCAAGAGGGACAACACTAGCCCAGAGAGTTAATGATTTTCGCATGGTGTGTTTTCCTTGCATATTATACATGCAACACACACATATTTATGAATATAAAACAGGCCAAGAAGCCAGCTCTATAGAGCCAAATAAAGCATGAAAGTTCATTATTGATTCAAACCAACAAAAATTAGGTAGATCTACTTTGGTAAAGGGAGAATGACTAAATTGAGGCTATACAATTTCAAGAGATACTAAGCCATGTTCTCTGTGTGAAACTTCTCTGAGTCTCCCAGACCATTACTCCTTCTCCCTGTTCTTGAACCACTGTGTTCATATTTCTACTGGAGCACTGGCCACAGAGTATCAGAGCACAGGGTGCCAGTCTTTGATTCCCTTGTTAACTTGTGAGTTCATACAGGGGACATGTCATATCCTTTGTCGTATTCACTCATTTGACAACTATTTATTGAGTCTCTACTATGTGCCAGTATCTACTATGAGCTGGTACTGAAGATACAGTAGTAAAGGAAGCACATGTGCTCCTATAATCATGGAATTTAGAGTCTAATGTCAGAGACAATCATATCACAATAATCAGTTTATTGCTGATAATCAACTGACTGGCACTCAGTAATTATCTGTTGAATTCAGTCACAGAATTTTCAATATTTCACCCAGCCTCCTACCCTCCCAGAGGTCCTCCGAGGTTCATATTGTGGGAGAAAGGCTCCCAGAAGCAAGTGCGGTCCAACCCAATGGCCAAGCTCTTTTCAAGCCTCTGCTTGCAGCGTGTTTACTGGTCTCGTTGGCCAGTCGCATGGCAGGCCCATGGTCCATGTGGGAGGAGGTTACACGCTGCATGAATATGGGAGGTGGGATTGGTCAGGGCTCTTGACTGTACTGATCTACCACACTATTTTAAAGTGTGGGTTATGTTATAAAACCTGAAACTTAGCCAAGGAATTTAAACAATGGCCATTTGAATCCAAGAATAAGTTTCTTTCTACAAACTCACACTCAAATTAAACTTCTATTCAGACATTTTAAATGAAAAATGATTGTGTGGTTCACAGTGAACAGTGGATCTAAGCCTTTAGTCTTAAAATCTTTACACAGTGCTTTGATGAGAGAGAGGAATATAGGCAACCAAGTGTGGCTGTTCCCCCAGCCTTTGTACTATTTTCCATGGGGGCAATGTTCTCTTGTGAAGTTTTCAATGAGAATAATTGACGCTTCTCCCATCCCCAATATCCAGGGGGGGACCATTCTAGATTAAATGGTTGGTCCATGCCAGCAACACCTGCTCTAAATGATGAAACTTACAATCAATAATCAACACTTCTCCTTTATTGCATTGTAACAAATGAATTTTTAGATTGGGCTCAGAGTATAAATTCCTAGCTAAAAAAAGAATCAGACAAATATGAAGAAATAAAGCTTAACTTAAGCAGACTCTTAAATCTTGAAAGTCTATATAAAATGTCTATGCATGTTTTATTTGGGGAGGTGTGTGATTAAGAGAAAATATGTTACAGATCTGAATGAAAAGTTAAACTAAGAATGGGGGTCTGGTGGAAAGATTATTGACTTAAAGGTATCAGCATAATTCCATATTCTGGTCCAAAACTTAATGTAAAAAGCCAATTGAGTTGTTTAACACTAAAAATGGAACAGCTCCAGTTCTAGCACTAATTTGAGGATCGTGCGTTCTCTGTTCTAACTGGGAAATCTGCGACTCTCATTTTCAGAGTTGTGTTTAATAAGGACTGTAGATCACGGAATATATAGCATAAAAGAAAGTCCCAGAAATGTCTGGAATTGGTCCAGATTTACTACAACATTACTTATAGTGCCTTTGAGCTGAACAAAACATACAAGGCATAAACACACAAGGATGCGGGTTAAATAGGTGCTCCAAACCCACACTGGGTGTCCCCATTTCATGTTGATTATAAAAGCCATAAAGAAGGTTTTAAAGGCTCCTATAAGAGTGGGCAGAGGTCCCATGCACAATGCAGTAGGGTTATCATACATGTATAGAAGCAAGGCCAAGTCCTGTGCAAACACTTGGAAATATTTTTTCAGTGTGATCTAGTCTCTGAAACTTTTGCATCCTCCTCATTCTGCTCGTGTTTTATACCTGTGGCATATGCACCTCATTTCTCTATTCTGTCAAACATATGAGTGTCCCATGGTCTCAGATTTCTATGGGTTAACCCTAGGTTTGAACTTTCGAAACTGTAATGTACTAGAAATAAGACACCCAGATTATGGCCTTTTTATCTGTGATTTGTGTACTGACCAGAGAATGAAGCATAAAGAAAGCTGCAGAATTAAAAAGCGAATCTGTCTTATCTCAATATGCATATTTTCTTCACATTTGTCAATATGAAGTTTGAAATATTCATCTTCCCTGTCCCTGGAATTGATGTCATTTTATGAAGGTCATCTGAAATTTGAGTTTTTAATCCAGCTGGAAGTCACATTTTTCTGAAGAATACCTTAAAGCTCAACTATGATAGCTTAATCAGCACATCCAAAAATTATTTCTGGCTCCTTGTGAAAATTGCTTTTTTGTATGAGGTTTCTGTTTCAGCATGCCGGGTATTACATTCCTGGGAACAGCGTAATGATGCTGTACATGGTGGAGATAGGGACATTAGCTAGACCAGAATGGAATGAATATTTAGAAGTGCAGAGTACCATTCCGATAACCCCCTGAACATGTGCAAGTATTGTGTAACCCTGTCTGAACATCATGCAGTGTGAACAGGAAGGAGCCTTGAAATCAACCGATTCAGTACCCCCAATTTACACTTGAAACTCTGGCCCAGAGAAGTTGTTCAGGGTTACTTATTCAATGTCACCCAACAAGTTTGGCTAAGGGGATAGCCAGAATGTCATGACTTTCAGTCCAGGGAACTTTCTCCCCTTCCCCATGCTTTTTCTTATGTGATATAACAAACAAGAGTATTTCAAAATATGAGTGTACAAAAATTGATGGACTTTCTTTATAGTTCTAGGAGACAACCAAAATATAAGTAATTCATAGGACAGCAAAACTAAATGATAAATATGACAGCATTGATTCAAAAACAATATTTAATAGTATTTTCATCCCAATAGTCTATCTATTTAATAGGCAGATATTTATTAATTATCCACTATGCACATGCCAGATAGACCCAGTCTATTACAGGAATAAAACAGATGGGTTTGTAAAGGATTTATAGCTATGTTTGTCTTTTGGAGATAGAATTTGATATGGACCTGTTGCAAATAGAAACAGGAGAAAAGAAGAAGGCATATGTTCAGGTTTGGCAAGGCTTCTGGGAGAATGGGTTATTAATAATTAGGGTTGTCATTTGCAGAATGATAATGAGGGGAACTAGAGTTCTTTAATGGGTCCTATATATTTCCTCCTCTTGAATGGTGGAAATGAGCCAGGGGTCTAGAGAGTTGATGGTGATTAGAAAACAGATGAATCTGTCCGAAGACCTAGAATGGCTCGCTGGGCAAAAGCCAGTAAGAATCACTGCCAAGTTCTGGAAGGTACCCCTGGAAGGTGGAGCCCTGTGCAGCCTCTGATATTTGGAGATGGTCTTATCAAAACAAAATAGAGATCTTGAAGTGATTAAAACTGGAAAATAAGACAAGCATAAAGGTAGATTTATTATACAACACGCCCAAACAAAGATGGGACATGTACAGAAATGCACCAAGTTTCCAAAATAGAGCTGTGAATGCCATGGAGCTGGAATCTGTGTCATCCACACAAATTACTGGAACTTGTTTTTTTTTCCTACTTTTCTTATAAATGTATTTGACAAGGAAAATGTCAATACCCAGTTTTAATTTTTAAGGGATTTCCAGGTTACATCTTGATAACAGCATCAACTAAAATTAATCATTTAGTAGCCTCAGCAGAGAGCTTCATTTATTGGGTTACCGTCCAGCCCGCTCCTTTTACTGCTGAGGAAAGTGTGGTGCACCACTGTGTCCTAGGAAACTGGAACATAAGGATTCCCGGAATGGATTTAACTGCTCAGAGTCCTGTGGACAGCGAGGGGCAGAACTCTTCCTGAGTCCAAGCCTCACAAAGCCCAGGTAGTGATTCTTCCTCCACCATCCACCCCCCAACGTACAGGTGCTGATCATGAAGCACAAGTTTATTAATCAAAGAAAAACATGTTATCCTTAGCATATTATTACTACTGAGGGATGAATGCGTTGACAGTGTTAGGTATAAATTTCAGCTAATCTAAGCAGTTAATCAGAACACCTGTTCTCTAGGCATTCTACTCGATGAGGCATTGACTGTAGTGTGAGTGTTGTTGTCTGGTTAATCGTGGCTTTTTAACCCTTTGAGTGCCAACCAATATCCTAGGAATTATGCTAAAATTGCCAAGGCATTTTTGCTGATTTTACAGCAGTTTAGGAAAAAAAATGACAAGTCACAAGTAAATGAAGTTACATATTCAAAAACTTAAGGAAACCTTTACTACATTGACATATTTAGCAATATCATCATCATTAATAAAAGCAGACTTAGAACTGGACGCTATTTCGAAGCTTTGATAGCGCCCCCGGCACATTTGGCAAAAGACAGGAGGAGCGTGATCGCGCTCCCTGGCACTCAAGGGGTTAACTATGGGTGAGAGCCATTGGCATGCCAAGGAGGCCCAAGAAAGACATGACATGCCTTTTACGGAGTCCCCTCCAGTACCATGCAGGCAACCCTCTCCTGACCTCACTTCCTCAAAAGGCTGTGGTGCAACATGGAAGGCCAGCCTCCTGACCCACATCCTAGACCCGTGGTCGGTAAACCATGACTCGCAAGCCACATGTGGCTCTTTGGCCCCCTGAGTGTGGCTCTTCCACAGAATACCACGTGCAGGTGCGCACGTACAGTGCGATTAAAACTTTGTGGCCCATGCGCAGAAGTCGGTATTTTGTGGAAGAGCTGGTATTTTGTGGAAGAGCCACACTCAAGGGGCCAAAGAGCCGCGTGTGGCTCGCGAGCCACAGTTTGCCGAGCCGCAGTTTGCCGACCACTGTCCTAGACTCTCCGTTTCAGTTAGTCTTAGAGTGGAGCCCAGAAGTCTTGAGTTTTTAAAGTTCATAGGTAATTCAAATATATAGTCATTTGGGAACCTCAGCTTGTCATATACTGTATTAAGTGTCATTTTGCAAAGACTTAAAAGTGAGATTAATGGTAATTCTTCCAATAAGACCAGTCCCCAGAGAGCCCTTTAAATCATAGAAAGTTTTGGTCCAGACCAGCTTTGCTTTTTACCTAGAAAGTCTTCTTTCTCCCATTCCCGTTTCAAAGCTGGGATAAGCTATTGAAGTTGTGGATGTCATCTGGTGGTGGTTACTGCTGTGCTAGGGGTTTTGGAAAGACTTCTGTTTAATTGGCATGCTCCCCACAAGCCTGCCAGGCCCTGGGGATATGTGGCATGTGCAGAACTTACAAGGCAGGCGACATAAAAGTATGTAATTCATAGAGTGAACTATTTTGGAGCTCCCTTCACTCCTACAAATTGCTCATAAAATAAAAACCACAGACAACATTCTTATAACCATAGTTGTCAAGAATGAAGATTCATTTGGGGAGGGGGTGAGTGATGAGGGCCTTTGGTGTGTACTTCTTTGTAGGATACCCCCCAAAAGAGTAAGTATTCGAAATTTGTGTGTAAATGGTTATAGGAATTTTTGATTTGGGGTATAGTTTTCTGCAAGTATCTATTGAAGAAAATGGGGATTTTTGAGGTTGATCTTAAGAAGTCTATAGAAGTCTTTTCATAGTCATTATCACTGGAGGGTATTGTTTTGATAAACATGTCAAGTGCATTTAGGATTTCATGCACATTTTGCTATGACTCTTTTCAACCTTTTCCTTTCCCAGTGGAAGTGGTTCATAGAATCCGAGGTAGCTGGGACTGGACTCCCTGTGATAGGTTAGGGGAGAGTGAAGGGAAGACTGCATCCTCCTGCTCTTCTTCCCCCATTAGCTGCTTTGACACACTGGGCTTTCACTAGCTACTAAAGCACATCCTCAGGAAGGAGAAAGAGAGGCCGGCTAATCCACTCCTGTGGGTTCCAACTGAGCGTTCCAGGGTCCTGGGTAGCGGATGAGTATGGCTAGTGATCTTGGTCGTGGTAGGTGACTATTGAAACATAACATTTAATGAGATTGGATACATTCAAGATGTAACAAAAGAAAATACTATCTCCATCACGGAAGTCAAACTTTTCCACCCTTTGATGTTATAGTATACTAGAGGCCCAATGCACAAAAATTCGTGCAAGAGTAGGCCTTCCTTCCCCTGGCTGCTTGTACCAGCTTCCCTCCGGCACCTGGGACCCAGGTTTCCCACCTCTGGCAGCCCGCAGGCAACCGGGACCAGGGTTGGCTTCCCTCCGGCCCCGGCTTCACCAGGAAGAGCATCCAGAAGATGTCTGGTCTAATTAGCATATTACCCTTTAATTATTATAGATTATATAGAGTGTCATCCTAGGGTTCAGGAGAACTGGGAACTGGGCTTTAGTTATTACATTCCCTCTTGAGCTTTGTAACCTTGAAATTGCCAGCTGTAGTTTACACATCTAAAAATAGTCCTAACATATACCTCACAGAGTACTTGAGAGGGTGAAGAGACAATATAAAGAAAAGCTCTAGCCAAGTCAAACACAGATTGGGCTGGGGGTAGGTGATACAGGGTGGTGGTGGGGGTGGGTGGATGATGGATTATTCTAAATTGCTTCTAGATCTCAAACTGTTGTTCTATGAATCTATCATCTATTGAAAGAGTGAGACATACAGGGGAGTCACATAGGTGCTATTAATGGTGCTTAAATTATTGGATAATTTGAACTCCTAGAGAAGTGGTTCTCAACCTTCCTAATGCCGTGACCCTTTAATACAGTTCCTCATGTTTTAGTGACCCCCAACCATAAAATTATTTTCGTTGCTACTTCATAACTGTAATTTTGCTACTGTTATGAATTTAATGTAAATATCTGATATGCAGGATGTATTTAGGCGACCCCTGTGAAAGGGTCATTCGACCCCCAAAGGGGTCACGACCCACAAGTTGAGAACCACTGTCCTGGAGAAAGGCATGTCTAGAGTGAAGGCAGTTATGCTGTTTGATTCAGTATTGTTAACAAGGATTCAAAGGGTTTACATGGCACAGAGCCTGGGACAGGGTCAGGCTCACCCCTTCATAAAGATCGTTCCCTTTTCTCACCATCATTCCAGAAAGTACACTTCCAATAAAAGATGTCAATGATTTTTAAAGCAGACCTTCAGGAGCAAATCTACAGTTCTACCAAAGGCAGGGATGAATCAACTTGTACTGTTGTTAATTTTAATACTTTATCCAACATCAACACAGTGAGTTGGCCTGCTTAAATTTGTCAATTTCTAGGACATTCCACAGGATTCTTTTTTTAAAAATGACTTAAAAGCCTCACCCTAAATTTGAGAGAGGTTTTTGTTAGTGATAGTGTACACCGTGTCTTCAAAAGTCACAAGACTGATTCCTAGAGCTCTGTGTTCATGTTCTGTAGCTGTATGTTAGTGTTTAAAGAAATAGAAAAAACGGAGCCACAGTGGGGATATTAAGTTCTCTCTTCTTTCTGCATATTATTTTAGATAGAGCTGCAGGAATAATACAATGATTTTTCTTCTTTTTTATTATTTTTTAAAATATATTTTTATTTATTTTTTTTACAGAGAGGAAGGGAGAGGGATAGAGGTTAGAAACATCGATGAGAGAGAAACATCAATCAGCTGCCTCCTGCACACCCCCTACTGGGAATGTGCCCACAACTAAGGTACATGCCCTTAACTGGAATCAAACCTGGGACCTTTCAGTCCACAGGCCGACGCTCTATCCACTGAGTCAAACCGGTTAGGGCGATTTTTCTTTTTATATGTTCTTTTTAAATAACAAATATGTACAACTATTATTTGGGAGCTTCCCATAAGACTAATGAAATAATTGAAATGAACATATTTTAGAATCCAACTAACCAATAATCTAAAGTTAAATAACATCTTTAGCTCTTATCAAAAGGGTATAGATAGTAAGCCTACTACTCTATGGATTACCCAAGAAATTCAAGAGATATTAACTGTTTTCACCTATGGTTTCTAAGTAAGTGCCTCAATTCTTCATTTAAATCTTCTAAGATATACCTATGCTCTTAGAATAAAGTACTTAGTATGTGGTAACTCACAACTTCTAGGTCATCAATTCATTTATAACAAATTCTCCCTTGCTATTCTGTGCGTGCTAGAAGACAAGGAAAAATGCATTCACCCAAATTCTTGGGCACTTTATTTCTCCAAAGAAATTAAAATTTGTGTTTATGTTGGCAGCTCTATCATAACCATAGTCCATACCTCAGACCAGTTACTATGGAAATCCAAATTACAAACACTATTAATATCAATGCATCAATCATAAAGCCCAGTTCTACTTCCCTGGGTCACAACCTCATAACTAAGAACTAAATGGTTATCTGATTATCTGCGCTTCTGTAGTCAGTGACAGGGAACAGATTTTTTGGATACTTACTGATTGAACCATAAGTAAAATGGCCTGTTATAATGACTATCTTTTTACCTTGATGACTTTTATTAGCATTTGATCGGGAAGGTCAACTATATTTGAAGTTTCTCCTGGTCTCACATTTTAGCAGAATCATTGTGTTAATCAGTGTCAAACAGTCTATTTAAATCCATCAAGCTGGCCCAGCTGGTGTGACTCAGTGGTTGAGTGTTGACCTATGAACCAGGTGGTCACAGTTTGATTTCTGTTCAGAACACATGCTTGTGTTGTGGCTTGATCCCCTGTGTGGGGGCGTGTAGCCGATCAATGATTCTCTCTCATCATTGATGTTTCTATCTCTCTCTCTCTCTCCCTTCCTTTCTGAAATCAGTTTAAAACAAAAATCCCTCCAGCTGCCGAGAACCAATCAATGTCTATAGAGGCTCTGTATCAGGGGTGGTGAACCTTCCTTCTGCCAAGGGCCATTTGAATATTTATAACATCATTCACAGGCCATACAAAATTATCAACTTAAAAATTACCCTGCTGTATTTGGTCAAACATTGAATTAACTCACCCCTAATGCCTTGGCAGGGCCAGGCCAAATGATTTTGTGCGCCTTATATGGCCCGAGAGCTGGATATTCCCCACCTCTGCTCTATAGCTACAAGGTGTGTTCTAGGCACTGTGAGGACATCTTATAGGAGATACTGATTGGCCCTAAATAAACAATGTTTTACTCATTGAAAACACACACACACACACACACACACACACACACACACACACACACACACACACTGGAAGAACTATATCAAAATGGTACAGAACTGGTTGCTCAATGAGTGATACTATGTTTTACTCTAATGACAATTAGCCTTAAACTCCAAATTTATGAAATGATACTCTGGATATAAAATATTTCAGGAAAATAAGTAAACCTACAATTACAGAACAAAATTTAAAACTACATGCCGACAGTAAGTTTAGGGTATGTTTATGTTGTATTATATTCTTTAACTTTGGGCCTTTTTATGGTCTTAATATGAGCTGAATGAAAGAAACCTTGGAATATCATTTGTCAATTGTTGCTCAAGGCTAGTGTTCAAAATTGAAATAATATCTTTATTGGGGATATAAGTATTTAATCAGATGCTTTTCATAATGGCTTCTAAGTCTATCAACTTCATTATAACTGAACAATAGAAAAAATGAAATAAAAGGCATCCATATTGAAAAGGAAGAAATAAAGCTTTCTCTGTTTGCAGATGACATGATCATGTATACAGAAAACTCTAAAAAGCCCATAACCCTAAAAAAACTATTAGAGCTAGCAAATGAGTCCAGAAAGATTGCAGGATACCAGATCAATATAGAAAAAATCAATTGTATTTCTATTAATGACAAATCCATCCCAAATGAAATTAAGAAGATAATTCCATTTATAATAGTATCAAAAATAATAAAAGGAGTGAAGGCTTTTACACTGGAAACTGCAAAACATCAATGAAACAAAGGAGAACTAAATAAGTGGAAAGACATCCTGTCATGGATTAATATTATTAACATGGTAATAGTCACCAAGTGGATCCACATATTCAACACTACGTTCCAATCAAAATCTCAACTGCCTTTTTTGCAGAAATTGACCATCTTATGCTACAATTTATATGGAAATGCAAAGGGTCCAGAATAGCCCAAACAATCTTGAAAAAGAAGAACAAAGTTGGAGGGACACAATCGCCCTGATTTTTAAACCTATAACAAAGCAATAGTAATCAAGACTGTGATACTGGCATAAGGATCAATGGAATAGAATTGGGAGTCCAGAAATAAAGCCATATATTTTTGGTTAGCAGATTTTCATTTCACAGTTAAATGGAGAAAGAATAGTCTTTTCAATAAATGGTGCTGGAACAAAAGGATATTCATATGCAAAATATGAAGTTAGATCACTAGCTCGTACCATACATAAAATTAACTCAAAATGAATCAAAGACCTAAATGTTAGCACTAAAACTATAAAACTCTTAGGAGAAAATATAAGTGTATATCTTTGTGACCTTGAGTTAGGCCATGGTTTCTTAGATAGGACATTAAAAGCACAAGCAACCAATCACTCCAAATTGGACTCCATCAAAATTAAAAATTTTTGTGCTTCAAAGGCCATATCAAGAAAGTGAAAGACAACCCATAAAATGAGAGAATATATTTGCAGACCATATATTTGTAAATTCAGACTAAATATAGAACTCTTAAAACTCAACAATAAAAGGATAAATATCTCAATTTTAAAATGGGGAAATAATTTGAATAGACATTCCTCTAGAGTAAATATACAAATGGCCAACAAGTGTATAAAAAATATACATACCAGCCATTATTGGTCATCGGGGAAATGCAAATCAGAATGACAGTGAGATACCAGTTAAAACCCATTAGTATGGCTATCATTAAAGAACAAACCAGGCAATACCAAGTGGTGGCAAGGATGTGGAGAAATTGGAAGTCTCATGTGGTGCTAGTGGAAATATAAAATGGTGCAGCTGTATTAAAAAGAGTTTGGCAGTTCTTCAAAAAATTAAACATAGAGTATGATCCAGCAATTTCACTCCTAGGATATGTTCAAGGTGAATCAAAAACATATGTCCACATAAAAACTTACACACAAATGTTTATAGCATCATTATTCCTACTAGCCAAGAAGTGGAAACAATTCAAATGTCCATTGACTGATGAATATATAAACAAAATACAATGTAATATTATTCAGCCATATGAAGGAATGAAGTACTTACTGATTCATACTACAACATTGATGAACCTTGAAAACATTATGCTCAATGAAAGAAGCCAGACACAAAAAGCCACATATTTTATAATTCCATTTAAATGAGACGGCCAAAATGATAGAGGCAAAACCATAGAGACAGAAAGTAAATAAATGCTCTCAAGGGGTCAAAGTAGTGGAGGAAACGAAAAGTGACTGCTAATGGGTATAGAGTTTCTTTCGGGGTGACCAAGTGTTCTGGAGTTAGATAGCAGTGATGGTTCACAATTTGGTGAATATACTAAATTATCCACTATAAAGAGTGAATTTTATTATATGTAAATTATGTCTACATAATTTAAAATTGCTATGTTTTTCCTTCAGCACTCTATACATTAAGTTTTAATAAAGCATAATACAACTTGCAAAAGAATGTGATCATTAAAGCACATATTTATATATTTTGTTTCTAAGAAAAAAAGGTTCCATGAGCAATCTTATAGGTGGCATGAAATCTGACCAGTTTTTAGTATCAGTGTAGACAGTAAGACAATGAGTCCAGCCTTCCTTCGAGTTACACTGTGAAGGTAAATACGAATTCATCACTTCTGTTCTCTCATTAAGTTCATGCGGATCCTTTGCGTGTAGGTTGATTAAACATTAATTGTCCTGAAGTTGAGGGAAGAATCTTGAGTATTTTAACCCCAAAGTCTCTATGTGCTCTCTCATTCCTTCCCAGGTGCTGCCCTTCCCCAGCCAGGTGGTGTACAACAGAGTTGGCAAGTGTGGGAGTCGCACTGTGGTCTTGCTTCTGAGAATCTTGTCAGAGAAGCACGGATTTAATTTGGTCACGTCAGACATTCACAACAAAACCAGGCTTACTAAAAATGAACAAGTAAGTTGTCTTTGGCCACGGTTAAACTGTACTTTGCTTCAATTCATTGGTGTAATTAGTAGGTGCCTTACAGGACATCCTTCAAACCCTGACGGATGCATACCAGATTTGCAACTTCATACTGTATATTTGTCAGCGTGTGGAAGGAAGTTTAAGTTAAGTGTTCTGGTGGTGGTCTTTAAGCCAGGAAGTTTCCGAGAAGGGATACTTTTGTTAGACCAAAGGACAGTGTCCACTCATCATTGTTTATTTAGCTAAAAGTAGCAATGCATAAATCTCAGATCGTTACACCACTGAGCTGTAAATAATGCTGACATCCTGATGGCAAAAATAAGAAAGATTTATTTTAATATTTCTTCTTCTATATTTGCTCACAAGTATCCTAGGAACCTGACTGGTTGATGGGGGCAAAAGCTTCCTGTTATGATCAGCTCAGGGGATCTTGCACTTCCACAGCAGCATTTGGCATATTCAGTGGTAGCAAAATCCCATTTCCCAGGGACAGTTCTGTCACAATATAGCCGAGTCATACAAGTGGACATACCGGTGGGAAAGTCTGCTCTACATTCTGCCTGGAAGCTATGCAAACGGATTCTACTTTATAAGCTTATACAAAAGTAGAGTCCATAGTCTCTATTGGGGCACTTTGCTGATATAGCACAGTTAGGCCTACTGCTCTCAAGGTCATTTTACAGGGTCAAGTTTGTTAGCTTATCTCACAAATTTGGCTTCTGTGCCTTCAGTACTTAAGGATGGATGAATAGCCACCAGTATAAGGCAGGGTTTTCTAAAGAACAGAACCAGTAGGATGGAGATATCTATCAATTATCAATAAATAGATATAAAAGGAGATTTATTATGAGGAATTGGCTCACACAATAATGGAGACTGAGAAGTCCCATGATCTGCCATCTGTAAGCTGGAGACACAGCAAAGCCATTGGTGTAATGGAGTTCAAAGGCCTGAAAACCAGAGGAGCCGATGCTGTAAGTCCCAGTCGAAGTTATAAAATGAAATGTTCCAGCTTAAACAGTGAGGCAGGGAAAAGGGGGCAAATTCCTCCTTTCTCCACATTTTGTTTTGTTCAGGCCTTTAAGAGATTGGGTGATGCACACCCACATTGGGAGAACAATCTCCTTTACTAAGTCCATGGATTCAAATGCTAATCTCATTCAGAAACAGCCTCACAGACACCCCCAGAAATTTTGTGTAATCTGGGCCTCCCTTGGCCAGTCAAGTTGACACATGACATTAACCATCACACCACCCAATGATTTTCTAAGTTTGGAGAATAAATAAAACACGTGATTTACTATCAGGTTGAGGCCACAATTATGGAAATTTCCACCCATGTCCACTTCTTTCTGGCAAAGCCTCACAAAGAAAGGGAATTTACAATGGCCTTTATTTCTCTTTTTTCATGGGGACATTGGGACAGTTTTTAAGACAGTAACATAACCAACAGGACTTGCGATAAGCCAATATATTTAGTGTCTCCCATAATATAGAGATCAATATGTTCACCCCTTTGAAAACTTCCACTAAAGAGTCTCTGAGTATCAAGTCCAAAGAGTCAATCAACAATAAATATTTTGAGATTATCCCTTGAAGCTTCTATAGTAGGCTGTCAATAGAAAAATTATATTTGGTGACATTTAAGGATATCACATTTTATTAATGAGTTTAATAGGGCTATGTTCTCAGATTTCCTTTTCTGATTGAAGAGCAAATATGAGGAGGCTGGTCATGTCCTTTTCACTACCTGAAAGAAAGTGACTGTTCATTAATAGCCTACGTAGTTGCAATTTTATTATAATTATGAAATTTGGTTTTCCTTGGAGTACTTGAGTCTGCCTATCAGATTACACCTAAATATTGCTATGTGTGGAAAGTATGCCCAGTTCTCAGAAGCCTCATAAAACAGAGCAGCTCAATTTCAGTTCCCACTGCTGATGAGATGCACACAATACAGCAAGGTAACTGAAATGTTAGACATTGAGATGTTCGGGTATGCCCTAGAAGAGAGAGCACAAAATATAACATTTAAATATACTGTGTGATGTTCACAAATAAACAAACCTACTTTGTTTCCAACGAGGAACCGTCTGAAGAAAGTAAAATACGGTTGCAACTGTCACGAGAAAGATTTAGATGAAAATTTAACAGTAATTGAATAAAGGTGTATAAATTGCTGCCTCTAGAGAAGGGTTAAAGACAAAGTCATCTTTGTCCTCTAAAATAGAAGTAAGCTCTCATCTGTTTGGAATGATTGGCTTGTCTGGAAGCCAGCGAATAGACTAGACAATCTCTTAAGGTTCTTTCCAGCCCTGTGATTCTGTGATATATTTATACAACTTTTAGCATAGTCTCTATGTAGTGCAGTTAAACATTTCTGATTCCTGTGGTCAGTATGAACCAGAATATATTTCATTACGTAGTTACTCCAGATTCCTATTAAATTATAAGGCAAGTTTTAAAAACTCAAGGGAAAGGTAAAGATATGGTAGGAAAAACAAATAAGCAATTTCGATGTAAAAGCAAACAATAGCGACAGTGGCCTCTGTGCAGCTCGCTGACCGGGCTGTGACACGCAGAGGGAGCCAGGATATGTCATGACAAGAAACCAAGTTTGAAGTAGCTTAAGAATGTTTAAAGAAACTCTTTTCCTTATTATATGTATTCTTTTACTAAAGTTTCAAAGTGCATAAAACAAGCGGAGAAAAAATATTATTTTAACCTAATATATTCAAGAACTAATTTGTGGTATGAATAGCTCCTCTTCTTGATAATTTATTAAAGGAAAGGGTTGGGGGAGTGATTTAGGAGAGGAGTTAAAATTTTTAAAGTCAGTGGTTCTCAACATTAAACAGTAGAACTCTGAAAATGTGTTCCCATGGAAACATTGTTCTATGGAGTTAATAACACTTTACTTCAGGTGCAGAATAGACTGGCTCCTGTGGGCTGGCCCAGGACTCTATCCACCATGTAGAACATTGATTTTTATGAGGAAATGTGTTCCAGGTTCCAAACTACTGACTTACAAATGAACTTTGGAATGCTATTCACTTATGAGACTTGAATTATCTATACCATTTCATTCATAGACATGGGCACCCCACTCTGGCCAGAGTCAAATTCATGCCCATGCATACATTTCTCACTATAGGGTAGCTGTCATATCTCTCTCTCTCTCTCTCTCTCTCTCTCTCTCTCTCTCTCTCTCTCTTTCTCCTCCCCCCCCTCTCTCTTTCTCTCTCTCTGTCTCTCTCCACTAAATTTTAAAAATGTACACAGTATTTAATAACATAAGACACTGAAGGGATTACTAAAAAGGAAAGGGAGCATGCAGACACCAAATGTTAGAATGCCTATAAAAATCCCATTACATCTGCCACAGAGACATAGAAATACCTTTGAAGTTACTATTTAAGAAAACTCCGCCCCAACAGAAAAGCAAGGACAGCTGCTGAAGGCCAAATGTCAGAACTTTCAGGGCATTGATGCAAACCATGGTGACATCATTTCATTTACGCTCTAAAACCAGGTTTCGATTTCGTGGGCTCGCTTAGATAATCTCATGGAATTGCATACACTTTGAAAGACATGGGGTGTGATTTCCAAAGGACTCATAACCATTTTTGTTAATGGTCTGATGCTATTTTTTAGAACATTGTTCTCAGGACAATGAAAGTCAACGTGTTGCAGGCATATCATAGACATAGGAATTCAAAATTATTGCATTCTTGTTGGAGAAGGGTTGATATAGGAGCCCAAAAGATCAAGAAAAAAATAGTTTTACTCTCTTATTTATATTGAAGCTACTTAGGATTACAAAATTGGAAACAGCATTTACTCCATGGTAATTGTTTTACTTCATTATTTTACTTAAGTCTTTTGGACCTAAAACCAGTGCGCAGGTATGAGAAAACTGAAACAATCAGATTGTCACTTTCAGAATGGAATAGGATAGGATAGGATAGGACAGGATGACTACCTGTGGCACCTGCACTTGAACTTAGGCCCTCCTGAACCCAACAGCCCTTCTGAGGCAGTGGTTATCATTCTAGCTGCACCGCAGAATCTCCAGCCAAGCCTTTGAAACATACAGTTGCAATGGCCGTTCCCCTGAAGTGTTTCCTGGTGGAGCCCAGAAAACGTCTTTTAAAAATAATAGTAAAGTACCACAGGAGATTCTGTAGTGCCGGCGGGGTTAAGAATCCCTGTCAAAACTATGACATTTTCCTAAGAGTGTTTCTGGGAGTCTTAGTCCCCTAAGACACTGAAAAATAAAAATAAAAGAAACTACCATGATTAAACAAATATGGGAATTGCTGGCCCTTTGTCCCCCTCTAGGAGATTCACAATGATTATTCACATTTTAAAGAATGGGGATTCTTTCCATTAAAACTTTGTTTAACTGGCTTTCACATAGTGCTTCCCCATCTCCGTTGGCAGGGAACTCTTTATAAGCTCTCCTGTGCACCCCACAGCTGGAGATCATATCTCCTGGGACTCTTTTAAGCAGCTATGAAAATGCTGAAAAATATTTAAAGGGTGGAAGACACAGAGGACCTATGCGCCTCGTGTGCTCTAGATTGTTTTAGCCTCTTGGTCAAAGACAGAATTTCTTTACAGTGTTTTAAACTCCCCTTCCCCATTGCTCTCCTCCCTGCCAGTTCTCAATCTCACTGTGGCTGTAAAGCAATGCAACTCTAAGAAACAAAACTCACCTACAGAAACCATGGTTGATTTGGAAAAGGTCTAGAGACCACGGGGATTCCTCCCAGGCCTCCCCAAGGCAGGGTCAGCCGGTCTTCCTTGAAAGGTAAAGGTTCACTCATTCATTTTGAAGCAGGTCACTTCGTTGTTTCTTCCTTCATTTTGACGGCTATTCATTGGGCACCTACCGTGAGCGCTGCCTATTGAGCCCCAGAGAGCACACCGGATAGGTGTGCATCTTATTTCTAATCCTTTAAGCAGCATAATTAGGAAAGTATTACAACCCCATTTTATAGGAAGCAACAGATCTTCAAGAAGAATGTGGGAGAAGAAAGCTTGGAAGTGAAGCTGAGCGGAATCCTGAGAACTTTCAATGCTAGGCTGAGGAACTAGAACAGTATTTAGTGGGCAGTGGGAAACCATTAAAATATTATTCTTAACCACAATGGATCGCAAAATCCTCTTGGGAGGTAGGTTTCTAGGCCCTACTACAAAGTACTGAGTTAGACTCTTCACGGTGGAACCTAGGTATCTTTGTGGGGGAGGGGAGAAACTCATGAGGGGATCCCCATTCACAATTCTGGTAAGCAAGCATTGCATAGAAAGTTCTAATTATTAGAAAGTTTTCCTTTTATTAAAGTGAATCTGCCACGAAGCAAGAAGAAGTCCTCTTTCACCCGAGAATCCCTCAAACCTCTGAAGACCTCACGTGTCCCCAAGGTCTTACTGAGTGCTGTCTCCTCAGGAGCCTGCACGCTTCTCCCGGGAACCTTACCCTTACTTGAGACCTTTTGGAAAAGTGTCCTTCAAATGACCCTCAGAGTTTCCTGACTTTAGAGTAGGAGGGACAGTGTCCACAGGCATCAGAGCTGCTCCCACTAAACCTTGGAATCAAACCAAAAAAACTAAGGGAGTCCATTTCCAGGTCATAGAGATGTGCTCACGCAGCTCTGCAAACAAGGTCTTATCTTGAAATCCTAGAGACAAAAGCTGAGTCTGTTAATGGAAACTTGGTTGAAAGCAAAGGAAAAAAAGTAGAAGCAACAAGGCCTGAAAAATTTAAAAAAAAAGAAATCCCCTCTCTTTGCAATTGTTGTGGGGAGATTGATTTTCTCTACTACTCAGACCCTGCTTCTTTGCCTTGCTCATGTCATTCCGCCCCCTGGTGGACATCTTCTCCACGCAGGCATTGCTTCTTGCACTGACGGCGCAGCCCTGAAGGTGGGAAGACCATCCTGCCTCTGACCCAGAAGGGCTTCTCTAAGCAGGAGGTAGAGAGAAAGGTAACCTGAGCCTACAGACATCCTTCTGGCCTCTGAGGTTAGAGGGCCACCGAGTTGTCCTCTGAGCTACTTCTTATTGGGCTTTGATGTGTTAAAAACATGTCTTTTCTTTCATTTAAGATGTTTTGCAAAATTGTAGGACATCCAGATCTAGTTGTTCCCGAGGGACACAGGAATTCAGACCCGAGTAGGGTCATTACCATGAGGGCTGGCATTATTTCCTAAAGAAGTCAGGAGCAAAGTCTTCTACCAACTAGCTGTGTTTGTACAACTGCAGGTAAAGGTTTTCTGCTCTACCTTCCCAGTTAGATTGAAAGCAAAAGATTAGAAACTACTTCCTGGCATATCCACTGCATTATAAATTCTGTTTGATTCTCACCTTTTTGTTAAAACCTCAGTTCTATCTCATTCCCAGATGCACTACTTCCTTTAGACACATCCCATTACACTGTTATCTCTCTCTCTCTCTCTCTCTCTCTCTCTCGTTAGCATTTTAAATTCATTCCTACTCTTGTTATAAGATAAAGTGTTTCCCACCTAGAACTTTTAAAAATATATCTCTGATAATATTAATTCTCTTATTTTTTATTATTAATGTTTTCCCACCTATTATAATTTCATTTTAATTTTCAGCAAATCACATGCAAGGTAGAAAATTTTTATTCCTACAAATCCTCTTTATTCTCCAGACTTATTTTGCTAACCAGTCCCTCCTTCCCATTTTAAGAGGTTATGTATGAATCAAGTAACAGTGGGAACAGTGAGTAAATTGCACATCAGTGATAAAGAACAGGACTTTTGGTGTCAGACAGACTTGAATTTGAATCCTGCTCCACTTTTTTCTAGCAACAAGACCGTACACCATCTAGGTAGCCCTTCTGTGCCTCAGTTTCTTAATCTGTAAATGCGGATAACAATGCTTAACTTGTGGAGTCATTTGAGAATAAAATGACAGCATATGTATAAAGAGCTTCTAGGTACAGTAGCTTCTAGATACAGTGTGCAGCCCAGGAAATGGTAGTTTGCTGTTGTGTCCTAGATGCTGTAATAGTAACACTTGTAGCCCCACTGGGGTAATGGATGCACAGGTTTGTCCAAGAAAGGCCAAACTCAAGGCCTGAGTGATAATTCTGTCTTCAGTGAACTGTACATCTCTTGACTCCAAAAATATTTTTTCTAATGGGAGCATCTTTATTGCATAAACAATTAAGGGGTATATGTTCTGTGCTGATACCTAGGCTTGGTTTTCTGGGGGGAATACATCAGGCCTGACTACAGCCCTTAGGGAGCTTACAACTTGGTTCAAAGCTAGCACACAAACTCAACGATAGAAAAACAGAAAAAAGTTCATATCTTGGGAAATCCTCAAAGTGCCGTGGGAAGTCAAGGAAGGCAATGCCATTTCTAGCCAAAGATGTTTAAAACCAAACCCCTTCCCCCTCACTTCTGCAGCCGGGTTTGTTTCTCCTGCAGCCTTTCCCATCTCCTCAAATGGGCACCATGTTCAGATCCAAGCCAGGACTCTGAGAAGGAAGCTCTTCGACCACTGGTTCTCCTTCCCTTCGGCCATCAGCTGTATGCAAAGCTCAGCAGATCCTTCCTCCTTAATATCCCTAAACCTCTTCATCCATCTTCACTTCCATTGACCTCGTTCAGTGGTTCTCAAACTTTTATGCCTTAGAATCTCCTGGAGGGCTTGTGAAAACACATATCGATGGGCCCAAACCCCAGAGTTCCTTCTAATTCAGTAGGTCTGGGGTAGGGCTTGAGAATGTGCAGTTTTAATAAGTTTCCACTTGATGCCAATGCTGCTGCTCTGAAGACCACAATAAGAAGTGCTGTCTTGGTTCATGACCTCATCATCTCCTGTTGGGATTATTGCCCACCTGGTCTTCCTAACTAAGCTTTCTTTCTCTTAACCTTACCTTTGTTCTTCACATTCTCCACCTTGACCTCAGATCTGGAAGAAAAAAGAAAATCCTTTCTAGCTGTGGATACCCCATTGGATAAAAGTCAAGATCCCTCATGTGATCTGTAGGGCCCTCAATTACCTGGCTCCTCCCTCCCTCTCTAGTCTTATCTGCTGCCTTACTGATCCCATGCCTGACTTCTGGCACATAGAAGTCCTGGTAGTTTTAGTATCCCTATCATTTGTCCTTTGCTTCTGCTGTTCACTCTGTCTGCAATGCCAGGGGTCCCTTTCTTCACTTGCTAACTCCTGTGGGTCCTTGCAAACCACTCAGAAACACCTCATTAGGGAAATATTACCTCTCCACCTTCAGGTAGGGATAGGTGCCTCATCTCTGTGCCTTCTACCCATGGTGGTTATCATGTGATGCTACCTGCCTGATAGTCCACCTGGTCCACATATCTGAGCTTCCTGAGAACAAGAACAAAATATTTTATCTCTATAGCCACGGCCCCAAGCAGTACATTGCCTGACAGAGAGATGAAACTCAATGGATGTTGAATGAGAGATCCAGAAAGTATACTTGATGGAGGTGGTCATTTTAGTTTAATGTAAAGAGCAGTTAGGATTTGGACATGCAAAGAGAAGAGGAAGAATGTTCCAGAAGAGGAAGCTTGTGCCTATGGTCAAGCTCGGACATGTGTAAGGAAAGATTAAGGAGGGGTCTAGTTTGTCTGGCCAAAGGAGTGTTGTCTTGAGAGTCAGATAGCAAAGGTAAAATCAATGTAACTCAGCAAGGGATTGAATGTGGAAATTCAGGAAAGACCCAGATCAAATGTGAGCATATAGAGAATACCATTGACCAGAAACAGACTCTTCAGAGATGAAATAAGCTATAAGGAGTAAAGATGGGTGAGGACCAAGAGTGCGGCTTGTGTCATGGTAGGTTTAGGGACACCATTAGGATGCATTCCACTGTCTTGTCTTTAAATGTCTTCCCACTGACCTTATTTACATGTTTTCATCTCCAGGGCCTAGGAATTGCCCAATAAATACTGAATGAATGAATGTATGCAGTGGAATCAGTAAATGAGCCAAGGAAAAGAAGGACAGGTAGCTTCTGTGATGATGTTAGGTAGTGCATTGCCACCCATGATGCCCCCCACGCAGATAGGACTCAGGCAAGAACAATGGTGGGAGGACCAAGAGGGGTAACTCAGGTGATAGGCAGCAGGGGTTCAGGAGACCATCACTTATCACTAGAAATGGGGAGAGTCTTATTATTTGTTTAAACAATCAAATGACACCTTGAACATTATGCCCTAAACCTGTGCTTGTGGAACTTCCTAAGAAGCTTTATAATTTGCTAAGCAGTGACAGAATGTATGAGAGCTGAATTGAGCTCTCACTTCACTGTACTAAGGCAATAAACATGAACATTCATACCTTTATGCTATGTTTGAAGATATGTCTAGAAAGAGTTATGCATTGTCACTGCTAATCAATTTTTCCTTGTGAACTAGACAGCTTTATGACTATTGTGACACAGTTCTCAGAATCTAACCACATACTGTTCTTCCATTAAGTATAACACGTTGACATGTGTTTAGAGAATATAATATAATGTTGAATATATGAAAGAATTGGTTTTTCTTATGACCTGTTTTTCCAGTCTTCTTGTTAATACTAGAGGGATTTCTCATATTGCTTTTGTGTGTGCAGAGAAATACCTGAATAAAAATAGTCTAGAGATTAAGGCATTAAGTGGTGTTTGTATTAAACATACACACAGTAAAGAGTTATGCTTCTAAGCAGACATCCTCAGGGACATTTGGTTGTGCTTCTAAATCAATAATTCTATTGGTTGATCCATCAAAAATTAAAATCTGCAATGTGACTAAGCAAGAAGTTTTATTACCAAAAACAAGTACCAAGGGCATATGGAGGGGGGCGGGAGGGTGAGAGGGTAAACAGTAAAGAGCCAGATTTCAATTTCCTTTTATGCCCAAGCCTAGACAGATCATTATTTACCCGTGTCTGCCACTGACAAACAAAAGCACAGGGTTTTGAAATGGCAAGTCATTTACTTTAAAATTCAATTTCATATCTTCAAACAACCATTGTGAGTATGAATATCTAATAAAAGGATCAGACGTTGGCATCAGAGTGTAGCATCTATAAAGCATGTACTAGTTGGAGTTAATTTATTTAACAGATATTTACTGAGCGTTGTATGTGTGTCACTGTACACTAGACAGGAGGCACCAAGGCAAGACCAGGCTCTCTCTCCTGCTTGAGACACGTGGAGTTCCAAGCTCTGGTTTTATTGTTGTTGCTGCTGCCGCGCTTACCATGTGAATGCCCGTTTTTCTTTCCAGTTTTCAACTTGAACTAATTCATAAAATATGAAATGCTGGACTTGTGATGTACTTCCAGAGTAGCCATTTTCAATGTGCCTCTTAAAAATTCCACAGTGTGTCAGTTTTGATGGAGCCAATTAGGAAATCTAAGGAAAGTAGAATTTAAGAAGCCAGGGAGTCATAAGAATGCTTGGAATTTCTAAGAGATTTTACTGAATGTTTTCTGTATCGTGACATGTTCCAGAAGACCATAAATGTTAGTTTATATGAATATAAACTACGTCTTGCCTTGCCGATAATGGTAAATAAATAATTCAGATGACCACCCACCAGAACCCAAGATGTTGGGGGGGTTTTGTGTGCTTCCTATGAAATATTGGCTTTACTGTAAATGTTTATACTCAGAGAGAAAAAACAATGATGCATTGTCTCATTTTACTCCCACTTTTAAATTCTGCAAAATGATTTTCAAATATTTCTGCATCTCCCAGTAATATCCTTACAGAAATATAACATAATGATTAACCTCTTGTCTTGGTGTGAGTGTAATGGAAGGAATTAAAGGCATTTTTCTTATTTGCATTTTTGAACAGCAATACACTGACTTCTCCAGTTAAAATTAATTATTATGTCACATTGTTTTCATGGTAGCAATCAACTAAATTAAATACAGGACTATAAATCTGGACAGCACTGTTTTATTCAGTAAGAAGCCATAAGTCAAGTTCATAAATGTTGCACAAAACACAGCTGTTTGGCTCTGGTCCAGGAGGTAGTAAGGGAGGATGAAAGAAGTTGGGGAGATAACCTTTAGCTTAATATGGCTTGGAAAATTAGATCCTATATATGCTAATTTTGTACTTTTTTTAATAGATGGAACTGATTAAAAATATAAGTACTGCCGAACAGCCCTATTTATTTACTCGACATGTTCATTTCCTCAACTTCTCAAGGTAAGATATTTTCCCGTTTAATGGTTTTCTTTTCCATTTATTTTCAGGACTTAGACTCCTTCTAACAAACAATTACTTAAAAATCTCCCTTCATTTCCAAGGTGGTGTAATCGCCTTTGAAAAGCCTTTTTTAATCCTGTTATTTTTTCTGTGAAGGGGTCAAAAATTTGAAATATTTGGACAAAAGCTTCATTTCTTTCTAGAATACTAATCTCAAATCTTATGAAAAGTTGAAATTATTTTTAATGAAAAGCCATTTTACCTGATAGCTCCTTTTTAAAAAAAAATAAAATCAGATTTTGTACTAAAAGAAATAACTTGGGAAGTAAGACATGGGTATTTTATTTTATTTTTTAAGAAATATTTTTATTGATTTCAGAGGAAGGGAGAAGGAGAGAGAGCTAGAAACATCAATGATGAAAGAGAATTATTGATCGGCTGCCTCCTGCATGCCCCCTACTGGAGATCGAGCCCGCAACCTGTGCATGTGCCCTTGACTAGAATCGAACCCGGGACCCTTCAGCCCAAAGGCTGATGCTCTATTTACTGAGGCAAACCAACTAGGGCAAGACACAAGTATTTTAACAGAAATATTTCATTGCACATTTTTGTACAACTTGAACCCACACAGGACTCTGGAAATGACCTAGTGGTGAAGTGCCTGCCTGTTTAATACTCACCTGACTAGTCTACGCCTTGCATGTTTGATGCTGACGGGGTATTTTAGGAATCTGTTTTTTCTTAGGCTGCAGGGACTTTCTGATAATAATGTAAAATTTTCAAATTTAAGTTTTTAGACCCTTGATTTGTGAAGTTGTTAATTGTGAGTTCTGGGCATTCTCTTACTCAGGGATTCATTTGCATGGGTTCCCTGGTCACTGGGTTTTGCTGTGAATGGGAAGTCCTCAGATTCTTCCTCTCCTCTCGCTGGCCCATGCCTGAGCTCACAGCTATACCCCTGGCCTAGCACTAGGTCCAGAGACAGATCCACTGACCAGCCTGGGACACTGGGCCTCCCTCATCAACCAACTCACTGTTATTCCCATAGGGATACTAGCACCTCACAAGTCCATAGAAAGCAATGGATTGTCCTACTGGCTTGTGCTGGCCTATTGGTCCCTGAGGGCCAGGCACCCAGGGAGGCCCTGAGTGTTCCCAGCTCTGCCGGCCACAGGATGCCTATCAACCTAAGGGGGTGGAAGAAGGTTTTAGCCTTCAAAGGACTTCCCTGCCTTGCCCCAGGCCCAGTGCAAATTAAGTGTAAAGAGAATGAGATTCAGCAAAGCAAGTTATTAAGCAGCAAAGAGGAGTTTGCTGCCTTATCTTTGAAAGCAAGCTTCCCCTGAGGTTTCCAGCCTGCTTGCTAACCAAGGTTCCTGGGACAGAGAAGAGGTGAATAGGACACCTGCACATTATCCTCAGTGGCCCAGGGCCATGCACCAGGAGAGCTGGTCCCCAACCACATTTATAAAGTTGCTTGCTACTGGATTGTCTTGAGTCTGTGCCCTGCCTCTCACTTCCAGTCCGCCAAGAACATATAATTCAACATAATTAGATAAGGGGGACTTGTTAGCTATTTCAGGCATTGCCTTTTATGACTTGTACGTTCGGCCCCTCTGACCCTTACTCTTCTCATGAGCTTCCTTCTGCGTCACCCCGGATGCCCTCCAACTTGATTCATTTCACTGTTGCTTCAGGGTCAAATCTTTACAACCAAAACAAATTGCAATGCAGCAAGTCTTAATAATGAGCTCAGGACAGTGAAAACTCTAATGACAAGCCAAAGCCCATATCTTAATTGGAGCAGCAGAGCTGGGCCCAGGGCGATGACTGTATTATATCCTGGCCCCTAATATCGAAAACCTGTTCAAGAGTTTAATCTTGATTAATTTAATTCAGAAAGAAAGAAAAAAAAGATAAATACCTTTAGAAGACCCCACATCTGCAGCAGACAGTGCTGGTCTGGGTGTTAGACCTTCTCACTGACCATGATTCTGGGCGAGCAGTTTAACCTCTTGGGGGGTCTCTGTTTTTCTATCTGTAAAGTAGGGCAGTTCCTGCCACTACCACCTTATAGGGATTCCCTAAGCACATGAAGGAAAGCCTTTCAGGTTCTCTGGAAAGAAAAACATTCTATGTAGTCAAAGTGGCTTTGAAAGGCATCTCAGCAGGAGTCTGGCCGTGGGTTGGCTCCTGCTGTGGGTAGCCTCCTGGTGTCTCTATCTAATGCTTTGAGGGCGGGGCCCTGCTCCTGCTGGTGACTCCTCCATTCCATTTTGTTCAATTAAACACATGTTTATTGAGGACCCCCGGTCCCCTGTACACTGCCCTAGGACTGGGGCGTCTGCAGGGAACGAGAAACATGGTCCTTGCCTTCAGGTAACTGTAAACTCTTCTCCCATAAATGAAGAAGTGGCAACAGAGTGTGATGAACTGGAGGAGAAAAATCACAGGGTCTCCTCCAGAGGAAGTGGGAGGCAGGACCCTCCCCCTGAAAAGCAAGACTGGAGGGCATTGCGAGCAGGAGCCATTGCTGCTGGGATGTGAGGGGTGGGCCAGCTTTGGACAGATTGAAGGGGAAGACATTGGCGGCCCAGGAACCAGCATGAGCAAAAGCAGGACAAACAGAGGGATGGAGAGCACCCAGAGAATGGGAACTTCAGTGCATGGCAGCCCAGGCTGTAAGCAGGCAAAGGCAGGAGCTGACCAGCTCTGCTCCTTTAATAAGCTCATGCTAACTGCGGGAGCAGCCTCACCCCTCTTCCCAGCCACATGCACAGGGCCAGGGCCTTAGGCGCAAGACCTCTGGAAACAGGTAGAATGACAAATTGAACTTTCATTCTTTACAAGACGATGTTCTACTCACAGAACATGGGAAGTTAAAAATCACCTTTTTCTTTTTCAAGGGAATAGATTTATTTCAGGAAAATGTCTCAGGTATAAATGGGCAAAGTGTGGGCATACAAAAAAAAAGCACCCCAAAATATACAATTAGAGAGAAACAATGAAGTTGGGGCTTGTTAAGAGGGCTTCCATGTCTTTTTAAAGTGCGTTTTATATTTTGAATTGTAAGGCGTAGAGATAATTGACCGCTCCTAATAAACCTGCCCTGATCATTGCTGACAGGCATGTGGCTGGCTTGTTTCAAGATAATGAGGTTATTAAGAGAAGAATCGATATTGCAACCCAATATTCTTTGTTGATGTTTTATTTCTAATCTTCCTTACATTCTTAACGTGTCACAAGGTACTTGCTGGTGAGCAGAATGTAAGAATCAAAGTCTGGCCTCTCTCCTCACACATTCTTTTGCACCATATTTTCCTGAACTTCTGAAGGGTATGGCATTATAGCAAAATGAATTGCTCCTTAATTCTCTGCACCCCCCACCCCCATTAATGGGTCATTGTTACCTTGAAGTTTAGACACGCCGAGAAATGTTATCCTGTGAGCTTCTGGCTATTCCATAGCTGACTTATTTCATTTATTTATCATCTAGGTACCCTTCTGTATCCCTCCTTTGTCCTTGCTTTAGAGCTAGAAGGAACCATTTCACCATATCCAGTCTTATTAATTCAACCATGGAAAACAACAGTATCGGGCCGGTCTAGTGTTTTTGTGGTTACGCTGGGGAAGCTTTCCTGCCAGAGGAGAGATGAACACACGCACGCAGAAACTTCAGCCTTTGGTATGGACTGGGGGAGTCTCCCGCGGCAGTGCTCTCTCACACACGGCCAAGTGTTTTCCACCCATACTAGCTGGGGAATTGAGTCCAAATCACCTTGGTCTAAGAGATACAACTCTTTCCCATGATGGTTAAGGAGGAGTTTTAATATCCGCATACTATGGTTTCATGTGTCTGTCCCCAGTTATTGAAGTAACTTCAAGAACTGTAATATTTGAAAAGGTTTAACTTCCCAACATCAATAGCATGGCTTTAAGTTTGTCTTAGATGGACACGCTGGAAAAAATGTGACAGGCAACTCAATTTGTCTTCCTCCTTCCCCTACTTTTGGTTTGTTTGTTTCCTAAACTTTGGGGGGGGGGGAGCGGGGGAGGCAGTAATTCTTTTTTCAATTCACAATTCCCCTCATCCCCCAACTTGGGTCCTGCAAGGACAACGTTGTGAAGTTCTGTGTCAGAGCTCAGTACTATCAGAATAGTCTGAGTGAATAACAGGCGATATCAATATGTTAAATAATTTCAAACTACCACCTCTCTGAAGCTTTCTTATGTCCTTCCTTTCTCACCATGCTTTGTTTCCATTTCTGTTTCATCTTTTGTCTCAGATGATGGCTCCAATACCAACATTAACTTACAAAAGCAAAACATTTAAAACGAAATCAATCACTAGAGAAGCTGGCAGGGTGCACTGTGCAAGGGGAGGCCTTTTGGACACTCTGTCTCTTTCCTTCAAGGGAAGTCTTATTACTGACGTGAACAAAGTCTGCCCTCTGATGGCATTATTTAACAAAACAAATCTGATCTTGCTAAGTTACTTCTATAACGCAGTCGGGTTTCCACATCTTATTTCTAAACGTTGACTTTGTTTTTACTCTCATTAGCAAAGTGATCCTTTTAAATGCTGTGCCCTGCAGCTCTCTTTTGTAGTGATCACCAGGCCTCAAATGTTGAAGACAAAGGTAGTGACCACTTTTTTTACCTACTTCAGCAGAGCCCAGAAGTTTGATTTGAAAATGAGAGATTTCTCTCAGTTTATCCCATTTCAACACAGCGGAACTGATCTTCCTAAAATGGCCGTCTCTTCCTCACTCTTCCCTTCTCACTCTGAGTGAGTGTACCCTGTGGCTACCTGAGGGTTAGCATAACCTGGACTTGCCCTGAGCTCACTTCCCTGTGTGTGGGAAGGACCTTACTCCTGGTCATCTGTTTATGTTCTGTCTTATCAAGCCATCTTCCTCTCTGAGCAAGAACCCCAACTCCAGTGGCTCAACTGCCCCCATTTCACCCTGTTTGTCTCCACTTCCTACTAAATAAATGTTCCCTAGCCAGGGAGCAGAGTGGCTGAGTCTCTTCTGATTGTGTTTTGTGATGGGAGGCCCTATACGGGGCAGCTAAGACCAAGTGTCCACTTATTAGGATTGTGAGGATGGAGAGTGGACTTCCTACCCCATGAGTGGCCCATTACTGGCCTTAGCTTCTAGCAAAGGACCATTCAATAACCACCGCTACTGGCCCCACACCCCAGGCAGCTCCTCATCTGCCCCCAATCATCTGCTTTCCCAGGAGGGCTTTTCTCTCACTTCAGAGTGTCTTGTCCCTCATTACAAAGATCAAAGCTGTGGACTGCCAGCCTCAGTATTTTCATCTTTTATTGTAGGTAACAGGACAAGGGTAACTTCAACTTTCAGGCCAGAAGTTACAAAGAAGATAGACTTTGGGTGGAATGGTGGTAACCAGGGCCTAGGAGTAGGGGGGGAAGAGACTTATTGTTTAATGGGCACAGAGTTTCTGCTTGGGATCATCAGAACCTTCTAGAGATGTGTGTCGGTAAAAGTGTCCCTAAAATTCTTACCCAGGTGCTTTGTGTAGCTCATCAAAAAGGTGACGAATGTTGCCAAGAAGGTGGTCGATTGCGGTAGCAGAGGGGGAAGAAAATGTTCACAATGAGATATTTAAAAATGCATGAAAAAAATGAGAACCATGCAGTTATTATTCCTAGAGAATTATATGCTGCTTTGGATCTTTGTGTTCTCATCAAGAAAAGAAAAACAGAAATAATATGATAAATTTGCAGAGGACCAGAAGGAGACCCACAAAAGTGATTAAAGGGTTGGTGAATATGACCTATATACAAATAAATGCCAAAGAAATGGGAAATCCCTGCTATTTTAGGATAACTTAAAAGAGAACTTCAAATATGCAGTCATTGTTGTGGCGACCAAGGGACAAGAGGGTGTGTTGTTAAGTGAAAAACAGAATTATGGCCTGATTCTACTCTCTCCTGTTCACACAACCCTGTCATGAGCTGTGGTCACCACAGTATTTTACAGCTCAATAAAGACCAAATTAGAGCAAACACTAAAGGAATTTTACACACACACACACACACACACACACACACATTAAAGGAATTAAAATTGAAGCTGAAAAGTCTAAAAGTTGTAAAAGCCCAGGAAGAGAAGCTAATCCTTTGTGTGGACTGGATCAAGCAAAAGGAAGTTCCCACAAAAGGAAGATTAGGAATCTGGGGTGCGTGTAACAAAGACTCCTCGACTGTGGGGTGGGCCTATAGGATGGACTTTGCAGGGAGGCTGTGGAATCTTCTCTCGGGGGATTGAACAATAGGGCGGTGGGAAGTGGGGGCGGGGCGTACACAGCATCTTCCTCTAGAATGGAATCAGCAGCAGGCAGTAGGTTCAGTGACTCAGAGACACTTTAAGGGTGACCAGGATTTCTGACCAGAATTTTAAAATTACTGAGAGGCAAAACTGACCCTGAGAGAGAATGGAATGAGGGTGAGACATTTCTTTCTCTCCCTGGCCTCTTTTGTATTACCGACATGCCCCTTCTGATTTCGGCAGTTTGGGAGGGAGCCATGTGTCCTGGAAAAAGGATGAGAATTGGCAGGCTGAAACTATTATCACTGTCATTTTCTGGGAAGGAGGGTATATATCAGACACCTCTCTTGCAGAAATCGCAAGAGAGAGGCTATTATATTATCTGATACTTGACAATAAATTCTTGGACTGCCTACAACTTCTGTTTTGGACAGTTCCCCTGGAATTCTTGCATTGGGTTACAACATGCAAACAGGAGCAAGTCACCCATGCTCAAAGCCTTGTCAATCCTCACATCTGTAGCTTTCAAGAGACATTGGCTGTGGACAGACCAAGGACCATCTCATAGTGGGAAGCTGGGATTGAGTTCCATGACTGGACACGTCTGCTAATTAGTCATTCTTCACATGACATAGAAGTACAGTTGAGGTTTTAAAGCATGATACAATTTCGAGGGCTTAGTTGCATTCACATCTAATGTTCATGCTTTGTCTTCCTAAGCCCTAGAATTATTACTTTAGCTGCTATTTATCATAGATATAAACACGATTTCATTTAGAAGAGGAAGATGCATCTCTAGGGTGATGATGGTTAGCTGGTGATTGGCACAGCTGACTTCTGGGACTAGTTAGTTATTGTTCAGGTAGCATGAACGTTATCTTGTGCACATAAGGGGACTGACAGATTTCCTGTTGGCACAGCTCACCTTACTCATGAGCAGCAAGTTTTCCAATATGCTGTATTCAAGGTTCCTGAATACCATTCCCATGTTCTGGTGCCTGAGATTCCACCATGGGAGTCATTTCTTTATCTTTGTTTATATTCTTGTCTCTGAAGATTTTCTTGAAAGATGCAGAGAAGCTGAGGACAACATTGTACGAATAAATACGCAAACAGGATTGGTGCTGTGTGTCCGCTTTCCTCCTACAACTGAGCCCTGTGATGTTGGTAGTGACATGCAAACTTAGAAGCCTGCATGCAGGCATTCATTTCTTCATGGTTGAGCACCTACTATGTGCCATGTACTGTACTCAGTGACATCGTTCCTGGCTCCAGGAGGTCCACCGTCTGACGGGAGAGGCAGATGTACACACAGTGTGCTAGAAGCAGGGCTTGGAGGCAGAAGATAAGATGGAACTGGGACACAGTTAATTGCTGAAGGATGTGACTGGGATTCTGGGCTGGTTTTGAAAGGCAAAGAGTCTGCCAACTGGGTAGAGGTGGGAGCAGGTTACATCAGTTTGTGTTCTTGGAGCTCTTTCTGACCCCTGACGGAGTGTCTAGGCATCCTCATCAGAAGGTCACAGGGTCACAGGGCGAGAGACGCCTATGGGTCCCTCAGGAGGTCCCCAGGGCAAGACCGCTGTCCAGAGCCTGGAGTGTTCTGTCTAGGCTGCTTATATCACGGCTTGCAGGCCATTCAAAGAGAAAAGAGAGGGACCTTACGAAAAATTTAGCCAACCTCGTCATTTTGTCTTGGGAAGGCCTAGCTCTTGGGCCAGCAGTCAAATCATTTGTCTAATTCAGTTCCTTTGTGGGAGGAATTTAAAAGGAACGCCTATATATTTGCTGTATTTTTATCTACAAACCTTTGCCGTCACTTGAGGATAACGATGCTGATTTTTGTTGTGTACCTGAGATTCCTCCCATGTACATGTACCAATTCCAGCATTCTCTGTCCATGGTTTGGAATACAGAGTCTGGAGCCAGACCACCCAGGTTCATATCCTGGCCCAGTGACTCACCCGCTCCCTGCCTCAGTTTCCCCAAATGAAGGCAGGGATAATTATGGTTCCTACTCTATTGTGATGTTGTGAGGCTGCAGTGAGTCGGACAAATAAAGTATTCATAAGGTAAATGGTGAACGTATAAGAAATGTTGACTCCCTGATCCACATTCGGCAGAGCACCTCACCTGAGGCCATCTAAATTAGAATGTAGGCTATGTCCTGTTGACCTGCAAGATGATCGGAACGCAGCAGTCAGTTCAAACACTCACTGAGGCCTAGCCAGGTGCCTGTGGGTCTGCGCCTGACCTTGGGAATGCAAACTCCAGTACAGCCTGGTCCGCTCCTCAGACCTACAACCTAGTAACAGAGTTGACAAATGAGGTCATTTTTATGAACAGTCCCAGTAGTCTCCCCACAGGTCCCCAGACAGGCTCTTTCTGCACAATGATAAAATGCCTGTCGGGAAACTGCTTGCTGATTGCATTGTTCACTGGTATCTTAGCACACGGTCTGATGATAGCATGTTAACCTAGAGCAGTGGTTCTCAACCTGCTGGCCCTTTAAATGCAGTTCCTCATATTGTGACCCAACCATAAAATTATTTCCGTTGCTACTTCATAACTGTCATGTTGCTACTGTTATGAATCATCATGTAAATATCTGATATGCAGGATGGTCTTAGGCGACCCCTGTGAAAGGGTCGTTCGATAGCCAAAGGGGTCGCGACCCACAGGTTGAGAACCGCTGACCTAGAGGGAGACGGTGTCTGTCTCAGCGGTTCCTTTCCCTCCAGAAGTGATGGGTTGTAACCTGCTCTGTGTTCGTGTGCTTGTTAGGTTTGGAGGAGACCAGCCTGTCTACATCAACATCATCAGAGACCCCGTCAACCGGTTTCTGTCTAACTACTTCTTCCGTCGATTTGGAGACTGGAGAGGGGAGCAGAATCACATGATCCGCACGCCCAGCATGCGGCAGGAGGAGCGCTACCTGGTGAGTCCTGTTGCGGCCAAGAGGTGGTTGCCCCCTTGCCCTGGGAGCAGCTCCTGGGGCTGGGTAGCTCTCCCTGCCTGCCCATGGCATCCCCATGGCACCTCCACAGAGCCTATGTGGCGAGGGGTCTTCCTTGGGGAGGACGTTTTTGCCAGTGAAAAACTGTTCTGGATGACCCAGATCATAATGAACTCTTTCCAATGACTTTCCAGTCTTGCTGTCCTCGGCTTGATGTTAGCGCTAGAATTTAGTCCCAGAGCGGAAATGATCTTTCCCTGTGGGCATCGCTCTCTGAGGGTCGCGAACCATGTTCTCAGACCTCATCCCATTCAGTTCCCATGGCAATCCTAGGAGGGAGGGGTGCTTTCAGGCGAGGACTCTGATGTTCCAAGAAGATGTGGGACTTGCCCAAGTTGGCGCCCCCCCCCCCCCCCATAAGGGGCACAGCTGTAACTGACGGTCGCTGGGTCCTCTTGACTTGAAGGCCAGGGTTCTTTGCTCCACAGCACAACAAAATCAGGCCACCTCTGCACAAATGGCATGCCTTTTCTGCACTGTGTTTCAGGATGCTCAGCTCCAGAGAAATGTGGGTTTTGACCTCAGTCATTATTTCCAGGATGCTGCGTTGGAAACAAAAATAGAGGGAAGACTTCTGTATCTTCCTTTCCAGAATTAAAAGGGACATTTCTCACTTATTTGTGACCTAAATTGACAAAAGCTTACTGAGTAGCTGAAAGCCTGATGTTAAGGAGGCTGAAATCCTGGTCTCTGTGGGTGAGAGAGCCCTTTGGGGTCACGCAGACCCATGCTGGGCTGTCAGCACAAACAAAGAGAGAGGAGAAAGTTATGGAGGGATCAGCGCACATCTATCTCCACTGCTGGAAACGAGCACTGAGCCTGCACTCCCTGCTGAGGGGGCTGTGGCAGTATCTTGGTAGCTAAAGAAAGTAGTAGCATTAGTCACAGTTCTGGTACAATGTGAAAACTTCTGTTTTCTCACTTAATTTTTTAAAATGTAATAAAGGACGTGTTTGGAGGATGGGAGCACTTTTGGATGATGTGGAGTCTTACCCAGTGCTGCACATAGTTTTTGGATGAGCAAGAGGAGAAACCAAGGCCTTTCCCTCACTACTCAATATTTGCTCAACTACCCAATACTTCAATGGAATAGTTCGATGGCATATTTTAAAAGTGGTTTTTAGTTTTGATGGCAAAAACCCTAATCTTTTCCTTTAAACTGCATGTTATGAATATGGCTATATATTTTCTATTCATGATGAGTGTGTATTCAGAGTACAGAACCGCTGGCTGAGGAATAATGTTGACTCAGATCCTCTGTTTCTACTGGATCTCAATTAGCATTTACATCATCTTCTAAACGTACAGATCATAGTCCACTGAATCAAAATATATTTCCAGGTTTCTGACTCAATAGCCATACTCAGAAAATTAGAACCAAGTTATAGCAGAAGATGCTGGAAAACCAAAGACATGGAAACGAGTCTGATGAATCCTGCTCTTCAAGCATTAAAGTAGGTAGGAAGTAAATCCACAGTCTACCAGAAGATGAAAGGTGATTTGGAAAAATGAGCAAGTAGAGGGACTGTCCGGAGATCCAGAATGCCTAGGGGGTGGGGAGAGGCTGTTAATGAGGTGGTCAGGGAAGTCACGGAGGATGTGTAGTTTGAGCAACTGTCTGAATGAGAGATGAAGTTGGATACTGGTCAGCCGGAAGAGTATAGCTCCAGGTGGAGGGGGCAGCTGGGGCAAAGGCCTGCAGTAGGCACATGACATGTATAGCTCATTCAAAGATCAGTATGGGAGAGCAGTATGGCTGGTATAGAGTGAGGGAGGGGTAGGGAGAGGGAAGTGGCAGGTGGTGAATTGAGAGAGGTGAGAGTTGGAGACAACAGATCATATAAGACCTTGGGAGTCACTGTGGTTACTGTAAGTGGGTTGGGAAGTAACATGAATGACCCCAAATGGAACACACTTTAATCAGTGACTCCTTCTCCTGAAACTCCACTGGAGAGCTGAGCCCTTCTCACAGCAGGAAATGCATCATTCCATCACTCTCAGCAGTTCCCCTTTCTATCTAGGAGTCAGGACTACTCCCTACTTCTCTAGACCTACATGTCGCTGACACCCAGATGCTTGTCCTGAGAGTCTCACAGGCTCCCACACTCAGAGTTTCCAGGGGGCTCCAGAGTAAATGTGATTTATGTGATGGTGACCTTGAGTTGGGCAGTGCACAACCTATACCACTGCATATGGAGGTCCAGATGGTCTTCTGTGCCTCCCCCCAAGGCTCTGTGCTGGCTCTGTCTTTTTTTTTTTTTTGGTGGTGGGGGGGGGGGTGGGGGGGGGTGATAGAGTGTCTTAACTTCTCTCCTCTCCTCCCAACAGTCTATCAGCTCTTTGAGGACAAGGTAGGGTCCCTGGTACCCAGATGAGGTGCTGAAATAATGGAGACCTCAGTAGCACTCTATTTAGTCAATAAAATAAACAATGACAACAGAACATGAATGTAGGAGTTGAGAGGAATTCTCTAGATTGTTCTACCCTGTCAAGTTTTTCTATCCTGTAAGTCACTCCACATAACACAGTCTTTACACATTTACACAAAGAAGTTGTAATCATTAGGCAGAGAAGTTGTAAACATAAGAGGAAAAAGAATGCTTTAGTTTCTTTTAAAAATATGTTTTTATTGATTTTAGAGAGAAAGGAAGGGAGAGAGAGATAGAACCATTGATGAGATAGAAACATCAATCGGCTGCCTCCCGCACGTCCCCCTCTGGGATTGAGCCTGAAACCTGGGCATGTGCCCTGACTAGGAATTGAACTGGATACCTCTTGGTGTCTGCGTTGACGCTCCTCCACTGAGCCACACTGGCCAGGTGGTTTAGATTTTTTTTTTGAAAGCCCATAGAATGTTGAAAGTTGGAGGGGTGGTAAGTCTTCTATTTTGAGAGGCTGGTAGCTGGCTTTATGGTGCGATTTGAGAGATTCCAGGAAAATTCCGCCCCCCCCCCCCCCCCCCCGGAATTCTACCCTTAAAGAGATTTGCAGGGGCCCCTTTCCACGTGTAAGCACTGCATCCTGGGAAGGGCCTGTGTCAGATGAGCTCATCAGATCATTCCTTGGCAAGGCCTCAGCAGGAGAGAGTGGGCTCCTCAAAGCAGCAGAGGCAGAAATCAGGGCGTAGGGGTGAGGGTAGGGGGGCCTGAGGGACACGTGACTCCTTTATGATCTGGCCCCAGCCTGACCCTGTTAGGAAGCTGTTTTCTTGTTCAAAGGATAGTTTGTTTATTTGGAAGAAGGCAGTCTATTGCCTTTCTTTTTAATAGATGAAACTTTTTATTTCATCTCCCATTAAACCCTTGAAATAAAACGGCCCCCTGTCACAGCCTGTCCTCATTTTGGCAAGCCTGGGTGGTCAGTTGTTTGCCTCAAAAGAGGGTGTTGTTTGTGTCTCAGTGGGGTGTAGGGCAGCTGTGAGGAGACCACTGTCCCCTTGGGGAGGCCCTGCTGGGGTCGAGGGCCAGAGAGGGGACCTACAGGGTGTCCCCTCTACCAAGCAGCCAGGCGCCCTCAGGGCACTGTGCCATGAGGCCTCTCCCTTGCACACTGTATGCACAGAGTCATCAGGGTGGCCCGAAATGGGTCTACTGACGTACCCACATTATTCCAGACCTCAGTGCTCTGAAGCCACTCGCTTTATCCAGTTGCCAAAAACCAGGCAGCTCTGCTCCTGGCCCTGAGCCTCGCAGAGCTGCTTAGCATACAGCTGAGAGGGGCCAGGGCCTGAGCCCACTCAGGGGGTGAAATAATATCATCTTGTGAGGCTGGGTGGTTTGGGAGAACATGGAAAGGGGTAAAGGAATCCCAGGATTTGCAGGGTCCCTGGAGGCCACAGGTGCAGGAATGGGGCCTGGGTTGAGGGGTGGCTTCGGGGCCCCACCAGGTGTGGAAGCCAAGCCTCCTGATTCTACAACTGTGTTGTTTGGTCACTCGGACTTTATGCTGGACTTCCTGAATGGGAAAGGGGGACCTGGACTGCGCCAAGTTTCATGCGTTTTTGAGCAAAATGATTTTGTCTGACACCATCTGTACATCCTACAAAGACATAGCTGTTATAGAAATGGTGGTGTTTTGTGGTGTGTTTTTTTCCAAATGTGCAAGCCTCTTATAGCTGTTCTCCATATTTTCTGGAAACAATTAGATTTTCTACATGTTTCCAATTCTTTCCAAACCATTCTTCATATGTATTTCCCAAAAAAATCATCTTCACATGAATTCTTGCTAGAACGGATACTAATTCATCTTTTAGCAGCCACAGTGTGAAAAGGCGGTTCTCCTAGGCCCATTTCTCGGAGTTCAGAACCAGAAACCTGGCTCGGGTGCCCAGGTGGCTGCCTCCCTCGTGGTGTGGAAATGACCAGGTGAGGCAGATCCGAGCCCAGGACACTTGGATGTGCCCCAGCCCGTGAGCCTCTTCTCCAGCTGCAGTCCAGGCTTCTTTATTCCCAGCTGAGAAATACCTGGCACCCCGAGCCCAGCTGATGAGAGAATGAATGACTGCTAATGAAAAGCAACTGTTGTGACTTCAGAGCGAGGGAGAGCATCTCATTCCTGCTGAAGCCACTCTCGTTCCCAGTCACTGAGTTTCCCTGAAAATGCATTTCTTACGCTGCCATTTCCACTCAGTCAATGACACATGTGTGGCTGATGCCTGCTATTCTCTTAAAACCCCGTCCTTAGGAAGCAAATGCCCCAAAATGTCAAGGTGGGCTCCTTACCTGAACTTCCTGCCACTTCTCTGTTGGATCTCCATTGGAAGAGCGGGAAGAGAGAGAGGAAATTTTTCCAGGGAGAAAACTGCCACTGGGATACTGTTTATTCAGCTTGGCTATAAAGATGGAAAGTAATGCATGTTTAAAAGAAAAGATGCGTAATTTACAGCTTCTTACTTCATAAAGAATTCAGTGAATCATGTTGGCCCAGTTGGATTCTGGAAAAGCCTGAAACGTGTCCAGAGTCAGGGAAGGTTTGCAGAAAGCTGTGCATTTCCATCTGCTTGAAAGTTTTGGATTTTGAGGGTTCTTTAGCTGTGGATGTATATATATATGAAATACTCGTTTCTGGAAATTTCCACTGTTCTGACTGGCTGCTGCTGTCCTGTGAATGAAACCTCAGGCTGTGCTTCTGTCCCTAACGCATCACTTTTCTTAAAGAAAACAAATAAGGGATTTGGATGATCTGCTTTTTAAGTGCTTTAGCAATATCTGTGTTTTCCACATCCTCGAAGGTAAAAAAGTAATGTTCTTTGTCTCCAACTGGTTGGCATTTGGTTTATGGTTGGAGCCTGAGACAGTGGCCTTGGTCATGGTGTGCTTAGGTGCCCTTCTCAGCTGCCCTAGGTGATTCAGCCTCTACGGACCTTACTGTTCTCATCTGTACAATGGGGCCATATCACCTACCTTGCTTCTGTCCTAGGGGTGGCAGGAGAAAAAAGAACACTCTACCCAGAAGTGCTCTGGAAGTTCAAACTTTCCTAAAGTTTTGGCAGGACGCTTCCATCCTTGGCTCTGTCAGTGGCTCCATGTGACCTAAAGGGACCGTTTTTTGGATGAAGGTGGGGGTTCTCTTCCCTGGGGGGCAGGAGCTGTGCTTCTCATGTGGCTCAGGCCGTGTTGGGCCGTGCCCTGAACCTCAGCTCCACCTTTGCTGAGATCTCAAATGGCCCCACTAGACCCCGTCCCCTGGGCATTCGTTTCTAAGGAAACTGCTTCTCTTTGTGTTCCCAACAGCTGGAGATGCGTTTTGATCCCCGTCTGCTGGCATGCATTTGTCCCGAGTTTATTTACTTGGAAACCTAAGCTGGAGTAGGCGCAGGGCTGTAGAGCTGAGGAAGCAGCACAGCCTCACCCCCACGGGTGGAGGAGAAAGGTGCCCGGATGCTCTGAAAGACAATGGAGCCCCCACCTGAGAGAAGTGCCCTTGAAATTGATTTGTCCTGAGGTGTGTTGAAAGCAGGTTCCCAGGTGTTTTAAAACCAAAGAACACTCTGGGGTTTAGCAATATCTGGGAGCTTCCAGGAAACACAGAAGGTAATGTGTGTGGCAGGAAGAGAGGCAGAAGGAGCTTAGGAAACAACAAAGAGATTTTGGAGAAAAGGAGAGGCCCGAGGGAGCAGCCAGCTTGGAGCCTGGGAAGGAGAGAACAGAATGCCACCAGCCACCACCCAAGAGGCCACCAGGTAACCACAGCTGCGTGCGTGGCTTGCTGTGGGTCAGCATGCTTCCCCAGGTGAGCTCATTCACCCCCACAGCATCCCTGGTGTAGGCAGTAGAGCTGATTCCTTTCTGGAGGCAGGAGGGGATGACCCGTGTCCTCCTTCTTTTGGGCGGTTGGCAGAATTTGTGTCCTGTGGTTGTAGGACTGACGTCTTATTTTCTTGCTGGTCATCCGCTGAGCACCATTCCCATTTTCTAGAAGACCTACGTTTCCTAAAATGTGGCCCCCTTCCTCCATCCTCAAAGCAACCAGTGGTGGGGTGAGTCCCTCATGTTTCAAATCTTTCCTCCTTTTACCTCACATGCGTAAGCCAGATGGGAAGGGTTCTCCACTTTTTAGGATTTCTGTGACTAGATTGCCCCCCACCCCCAGATAATCCAGGATAATTTCCCCATTTCAAAGACTGAACCCTTAATCACTTCTGCAAAATCAGTTTTGCCCCACAAAGTCCTCCATTTACACATCTCAGGGATCAGTGTATGGACAGCTCTGGGGCCCATTATCTGCCTACCACGGTGTCACCAAGGACTGCTTCCTCAGCAGGGCCTGAAGGGCCTGTGGAGGGAGTGTGAGCATGACAGGCATTTTGAACTTGGCCTGTCCCATCCACTGATAGAGAGCCCATATCTGCTTCCCATCATGCCATGCTGCCATGCAGTGGCGCCAAACTGTGGCTTTCCTGTCCCTTGTCTGGAAAACGAAGTGGCCACTCATACAGTTTGTTTTTTCTCCTTCTGCTAGTGACCCATTCATCCACCCATTTTTTCATTCACCGTTCATTCATCTCACTAAGTATTTATTTAGTGCTTTCTGTGTGACAGGCACTATAGGGGGAACTGGAGATAAAAATGTTGAGCAAATATAGATTCTGGGTCTGTCCTCAAGGAGCTCAGACAGGTATTAACCCAAAACTGCACAAATGCATGTGAAATAGATGCTGCAGCACATCCTATGAAGCTGAGAGACATGGCACTGTCCAGGCAGAGACTGGGCAGGTGGCAAGTCTCTGGGTCAGAGAAGTGATGGTTGAACTTAGACCTGAAGGAAAAGAGGTGAAGGAAGAACATCCAGACACAGGGAACAGCACATCCAAAGGGCCTGTGGCAAGGGGGACACGGTGAGCATGGGGAAGAGCCGGGGGGGAGGAAAGCCCTGAGTCACTCATGCGGGCAGGTGGAGACAGGCCCCCCAGAGCCCCCCAGGCCCTATTGAGGAGCACTGGGGAGGCCCTAACTGGTTTCAAACAAGGAGGCATGTTTACCTGGGATCCTTGAGCTTTTACATTGTGAAAGCAGTACTTCAGCTACAACATACAGAGTAGAGGGGTTCTGAGGGCAGCCTGGTTAATTCGAGGCTTCTGCCGTGATCCAAGTGCAAGTCAAAACGAGGAGCTGGTGTTTATGGAGCACTGGCCCCGTTCCAGGAGCAGCTCCGGGTGGGGGCAGAGGCAGGGATGGGGGAGCAGTGACAAACAAGTGCAAGACACCGCACTGTTCTCCCAGTGGCTAACTGCCTGGCTCGCAACACAAGGCCCGAACTCGAAAGGCCTACACAACAAGGAGAGGGATGATGGCTCAGGACAGCAGCACAGGGGTTGTCATGGGTTGGGGGACATGTTTAATCAGCAAAAGAATGATGCAGACCCTCACCACCTGAGAGCTCAGGTGAAGAAAGAAATCAGTGGGAGATGGGGTCGTCAGGGGAAGCTTCCCAGCTGAAGTGGGCACTCAGCCTTTAGGGACAAATGCAGATTGAGGCAGGGGTAAGGGTCCAGGGGCCCCAGGAAGCGGAGTGTCTGTGAAAAGCCTGGGAGATGGAGGCTTGCTCTCTGGCGAGCAGCCCAGCTCAGCTGGAACGGAGGGCCCGGGGAAGCCAGGAGCTTCGGGGCGGCGAGCAGTTCTCCAGATGTCCCGAGGAGGGGAAGCAACTGGGCCGCTGGCTGCCAGATCAGGTTCTCCTGACCTGCTTTCTCCACTGAAGGTCCCATCGGGGGCATCAAACCCAGGCCTGCAGAGCACAGCCAGGTGCATCCTGCTGGCTGCCACCTGTCAGCTGAGCTCATCTTCTCAGGACCCCGCCCTCACTGTGAGTCACTGGCCCAGCCGGCTGCAGCTGCCTCCTCTCTGGGCTCAGCCTTGTGCCCCTGCTGGGACAGGTGGCTCTATTTACCAAGGCAGTGCTGCTCAGCCTGGCAGCTCATGAATCACCTGGGGGCTTTAGGAACTACACATGCCTGTGTCCCACACCCAGGGGCTCTGGATTAAGTGGTCAGGGGTGCAGCCTGGGCTTTGGGAATTTTTTAAAGCTCCTGAAGTGATGCCAATGTGTAGCTAAGTAGGACTGAGCCACTAAGGAGTGGCACCCATCCAGTCTGGGCTGTGTTAGCAGGGGCTGTGTTCACTGACAGACACACCTCCCGAATATCTTCTAGAAGCTTACTTTCTGCGTCCTCTGCCCACTTGCAAAAAGCTACATTTGACCTCCCCTCAGAAAAGTATCTATTTGTTAGGCTTTTAATAGACATGTGCAAATAAATGTAAGGTTTCCTGTACTTATGAATACTCGGTACATGTCTTAAGTTAGGCTTTCTTCTAATTTGGAGTGGGTAATATTTTTTTATGCAGAAACCAAAGAGTATATTACACTGTGCATTTAAGATCTCGCTTCAGGAAGCTGAGCTTTTGGCAATGAAACAGAGAATGAACACTTCAGTAAATAAAATGTTTTAGCACGAGGCCGTATTTTTATTTAGTCGGTGAAGCACTGGAAACCCATTGCCATCGCTTCAAAGAGACACGTGTCACTCTTTAAATACAGGCTAGTTCATCCAGAATACATATAAATGCCAAATTCAAAGACCCGTGAAACAGAACCACATTTTCACATTTCCTGCAGCCAGGAAATAATGTTTAAAATAATGTTCTTTAAATGCAGTCAGGGAGCTTGCTTTCAAAGAAGCTGTGGAGTGAAGTTTCATATAAATTGCAAAGCTAATGCCTCAATTGATATGTGTTAACATTTTGAATTTCAGACTCTGTACTTGTTTCTCAGAACCTGCCACACCACTATCGTTGTCCTCCATTTGCTTTGCCAAATTATAATTCTTTTTTTCTCCACTTAACTGTTTAGCACACACAGCAAAAAATCCCCAAAGGTGGAATCACCTCCAAACATGTTCTTAAAAAAATATTTTGCAGAGTCTGAAGACAGATAGGAAAAGTCAGTGAAAACATCTAAGAGATTTATTGGAATCTCAGCTTGAATTCAAATTGCAAGTACTTATGAAAGTGTCAATATTAACACAAAATAGCTGGCAGTTTTTCTAATAAATGTAAATTGAATTAGCTAGTGTGTGATTGGAAAAATGCTTGCTTCGCTTAGGCTGTCTCAAAACAAGTCTCGGATCTGTTAGCTATGGCAGCCTTGCCCTCTAATGGCTGGAAATTGAAGGGCAAGACCAAGTCTTTTTTATTTCCTAGTTTTATTGACATATCTCTCTGTATGACTAAATACTTTTGACTACAAAGAGGATAGACACTAAGAAGAGGGAATGGCCGACCATTTAGCACCATATTAAAGCACGGGGCACACTGTAGATGTTAGAATGAACATGTCCTTAAAAGGCGATAGCTAATAGGGGCAGAGGGCCCACGCATGCTCAGTGCCTTGGAGCTTCAGGGCCATCTCCCACAGAAATACGTATTATACAGATATCTGATCTCCTGAAATGCAATGGAAAGGTCCAAGTCATCATAATATGAAAAAATTTAAATGCCTGTGAAAGTTATAGAATAATCAAGCCTGCAAATTGGGAAGGGCCTGGCTCATAATCGGCTGGTTCTGCAGAGCACACTTAGCAAAGCACTTAGTTCCCTTTCAGGACTGACTAATGATGTCACAGACATGTGGTTGGGCAGGAATCTAATAAGAAGTTTGATTTTATCCCATGTGACATTTTCATTGATTTAGGAAAGCGGCCAGGGATGAATGGGCCAGCCAGCTCTAGGCATGGGCCATGTTTTCTCTGACTCTAAACCCTATTCATGGTTGAATGAAAGAATTATAACCAAAACCTACACAGTTGTATGACAAATACAGCTTTAAAAAAACAGCTCTGCATGTCATATTGCGAAGTTAAAACACAATGGAATTGTATCAACATTCAACTAGATGTTTCTATACTCATTCCCTGTGAAAGAGGAGGTAACCCTGGTGTGACTTCCAGTTTTTAAAATAAACGAACCTGTTAGAGACTTAGAGAAGGAATCAACAGATGCATAAAAGAAAGTTACCAAGTTCAGTAAGAAATGGAGGAAACTTTGATGACAGTGAAGCTCGGATATCATTATGCCATTCCATATCTGATCCCTAGTAATAAAAACCCTGCAAGATGAACAGAAGCGACCTAAACCCAGGCAATCAGATTAGCTTTGACCAACTTTGATTACTGTTAATCTTTATTTCTCCAGGTAATTATTATTCCTTGTGGATTATATTTATTTTTTACTAGTTAACGTATAGCTTCGTAAATCCTTCACATTGTTTCATGTTTGTATAGGTCTTATATTTTTAACTAAAATGTAATTCTCTCTGATAATAGGACATGATCTTTTATAACCTTAGCACCCCTCATCACTCCCTGGGTGACATCTGGCCCAGCCCCGAGGTACAAAGTGTACAGAGAATAGTGATGTTTGCCTCTTCTCCCTACTTGCACACCCAACTTCAGTATAATTTGAACACCTATAGTGCTGGGAATAGCTGTGCAAGGTGGGTGTGTGTTCCTACTTCCTGCTTCTACCCCACACAGAGATATCCATCTCCTCCTCTGTTCCCTTATCAGTGAGTGGTACCCTATCTAGTCAGTCATCCCCACCTGCTTTCTCTCCCCAACCCCTCAACTATCTTAGCCAGAATCTTAGCCTGGAATCCTCCTGAAAGGCAAGGGTTTGGGACGAAGGTGTTAGAATTTGGACAGTGATCCCAGGACTGGAGTAATGGAGAGAGAAACAGGGAAGGACAATACAAAGGGGTGTCCTCACATTGGTCACTCCTGGGAAACCAAGGCTCAAGCCTGCTAGGACTCTGTGAGGACAGCGTAGGATTCCCAGAGAATTTTTTCCTGCTCGAGGAAAGAAAGAGGGGAACATTTATCCATTCATCTCATCCTTCCTTGTCCAACTTGCCCCATGAAGCCTTAACTCCCCAACATCGGGACTCTGCACATGTGTGTGCCACATGGGTTCCTATGGCTGCCCCATGGGGAACAGAAAGCAGGGATATGTCCAGCTGCCGAGGCAGGCTGCTCTTGGGTTACCTCTGTGTGAATCTTGTGGCTGCAGCAATAGCTGGAGGCAAAAGTGGCCAAGAGGACACGAGGCAGGGCATGAGTGTCAAGCTGTAAAACTTGTTGCTTCTGTCCCCTTAACTTCTCTCCGATCAATTCCTATCAGTGATCATCAGTAAAGGTCTCTCACTTTTTACCCAGATATCTGCAAAAGCCTCGTGCACGATCAACCTGTCTCCAGTTCATCATCTTCTAACCCATAGTCAAAGTATTCGGTGAACAAATCTGATATCGCCATTCACCTGCTTAAAACTCTTATTTCTATTCCCTAAGTGTAATATTAGCTATTGATGCTATTTATGATGGTATCATTGTTATCTGATCAAAACATACACATCTGTGAACCTACAATTATCTTATTAAAATTTTCAGTTAAAATACACATCACAAGCATTAGAGAAGGGGTTGGTTAGTCAATGAATAGAGTAGGAAAAATGGAAATGAGAATGTGCCTGTTCTGGAAAGAAGATGTGAGAAGCTTGGTTTGATTAGCAGTTATTTGGGAAAGCAGTAAGTGGGGGTTGGGGGGATAGGTCCAGGTTATTGGGAGTGAGATCCACAGAAAGAACTTGAGAACTCATCACAGAAGGCAGGAGTCACCAAGCTTCTCAAGCAAGGAATTAAATGGCATTGTGAAGTGCTGCTTTTAAATTGTGTTACACTGAGAAAGTCCTTCTTTCCTGTGAAACTATTTTTTAAAACTTTCTTCATAGTGTCTTGCAGGGTTTTTATTGTAATTCATATTGTTTAAATTAAAATATTTGATCCATCTGAAATTTATCTTGCTGTCAGGTATAACATATCAGTCCAGGATCTTTTTCTCCCAGATGGCTAACAAATTATTCCAACATTTATAGAATAATTCATCTTTTCCACACTAATCTAAAGTGTCACCTTTATTATATAATACTAGGGGCCCGGTGCACGAAATTCGTGCACTGGGGGTGTGTGTGTGTGTGAGGGGGGGGGGGGAGTGTCCCTCAGCCCAGCCTGCCCCCTCTCACATACTGGGAGCCCTCAGGCGTTGACCCCCATCACCCTCCAATCGCAGGATCGGCCCCTTGCCCAGGCCTGATGCCTCTGCCAGAGGTGTCAGGCTTGGACAGGGGACCCCCATCTCCCCCTGATCACTGGCTCTGGCCCCGGCCCAGGCCTGAGGCCTCTGGCCCAGGAATCATGCCTGGGCAGGAGACCCCCATCTCCCTCTGATCGCTTGCTCCACCCCCTGCCCAAGCCTGACGCCTCTGACCCAGGCTTCAGGCCTGGACAAGGGGACCATCATATCCCCCCAATCCCCGGCTCAGCCCCCCGCCCAGGCCTGATGCCTCGGCCAGAGGAGTTGACCCTCATCACCCTCCGATCACCAATCACCGGATCGGCCCCTTAACCAGGCCTGAGGCCTCCGGCAGAGGTGTCAGGCCTGGGCAGGGGACCCCCAGCTCCCCGCGGTTGCAGGCTCCACCCCTGCCCAGGCCTAACACCTCTGGCCTAGGCGTCCGGCCCGGGCAGTGGGGACCCGCAGCTGCAGCGGCCCCGCGATCATGGGCTCCGCTTTAGGCCCAGGCAAGGGACCCCTAGCTCCCGGGACTGCCAGCTTCGACCGTGTCCAGCTCCCATCGCTGGCTCCACCCCTACTTCCTGCTATCATTGGCCAGGGCGGCAAAGGCACCTGATTCTCCAATCATGGCTGGGGGGCAGGGCAAAGGCGGCCCCAGGGCTGCCTTTGCCCTGCCCCCCAGCTCTTAGCTCCCCCCTGGGTTTCCGATCACTGTCAGTGGCAGGGGGCTTCTTCCTGCTTTCCCTTTCGCCTCCCTGCATTGTGCCTATATATGCAAATTAGCCGCCATCTTGTTGGCAGTTAACTGCCAATCTTAGTTGGCAGTTAACTGCCAATCTTAGTTGGCAGTTAATTTGCATATAGCCCTGATTAGCCAATGAAAAGGGTATCGTCGTTCGCCAATTACCATTTTTCTCTTTTATTAGATAGGAAATCCTTATTTTTGGAGGAATCTCCTGTTTGACTTTTTATTTTGTTCCATTGACCTATGTCTTTAGGTAAGTAACAAACAATTACATTATTACTAGAGGCCTGGTGCACGAAATTTGTGCTCGGGTAGGGTCCCTAGGCCTGGCTTGTTATCAGGGCCGATTGAGTCCTTCTGGCTGTCAGCCAAGGCCTTCCTTCATTCCACGCCAGCCCCTGGTGGTCAGCACAAGTCATAGCGAGCAATCGAACTCCCAGTCTCCTGGTCAAACTCCCAAGGGGACACTTTGCCTGTTAGCCTTTTTTATATATAGATATGTGTGTTTTTACATGTGTAAACTAATATAGAATTATGTACTATACATTTATTATATACTATACAATAATATCAGTAATACAATTGTGCAATACACAATAACTATTATATAATATGTAATTTATTTCTGATAGGGTCTAATCTCTTCTTATTAATCTTTCCCTCAGTTGTCCTAACTCTTTGTCTTTGTTAATTTTTTCATAGAAACTTAAAACCCCAGCTTGTTCAGTTTCCCTCTCACCACATACATACCCAGAAAACCCTATTGATATTTATTGAGTTCACATTAAATTTTAGATTAATGAGAATTGGCATCTTCATATTGTGTCTTATTATTTGAGCATGTATTTTGCTTTTCCATTTATTCAGAACTTCTGTTGTATCCCTTGAGAGTGTTTTAAAGTTTTCTTTATTTAGAGCTGGCACGGTTCTTAAGTTTGCCTCTAGGCGTTTTATCTTTTGTTGTTGTTTTGCTATTGCTGCATATTAGTATACTGTGATTAATTTCGGTATATTATTTTTAACTCAACCACCTCACTGAATTTTCTTACTGATTGTCCATAGATTTTTCAGGAGATTCTACTGAGTTTGCCAGCTAATAATGGTAATCTTTTCTTTCTTTTCTCCAATTTTTATAAATCTTGTCCAACTATTTTTGTTAATATCTCTACAACCATAATAAATATAACGGTGATAAGAATTGGTTCCTTATTCAAGCCAGATAATTGAAATAAAAATTAAATTTCCAATTCTGGACTTTTGTTCATTTCTAGTTTTTTGGGGGGTTTTTCCTACTACAATGTAATGTTTAAGATCCAGACTTTGGGGAATTTCATTTCTGGGAAACTATATGCAGCATAAATCTCAGTATCTAATGATATAAAACCCTAAGGAAAAAGACCAAAAAAAAATCCTTAACCCTCCACCATCACCCACTTGTAACTTAGATGTCATTATTAATAACCCACCAAGCCCAGAGTGGTGGCATGCTCAATAGCCTGTTTGGCTGGCTCAATGAGACAGCGATATCATGCTAGTAGGAAGTTCAATATTGGAGTCCTTTCTGGAGGTCGCTGGGCTGATGTTATATTGTTCCTTTTCCCACGGGTGCAGTTTTTCTGGCATTCAGTTCCTAGTGACCACATTTAATAAACTGTAATAAATGCAAAATAGATTTATTACTCACAATTTTGCAATACAAAGGAAAGATGAAAAAACAATTAGAGGCTAAAGGTGGAATCAGATACACATTTTGCTTTGCTTTTAATTATGAGCGAATGTAAAAATCAAGATCATCCTTGGCTAGGTCCGGCCAGTCTCTGACACCAAGGCCACGTGTCTTCCCGACTCTTTGACCCTTCTGGCTGTTACAGAAGGACTGAAGAGGCCTTTGAAGCGAACCTGAGCACACCTGACATTGGAAAGGTGATGAATCTTTGATGAGGACTCTGTACTTCGAGAGATTTCAGTCCATTCATTTAAATACAAGTGTGGGAATAACTAAGCCAACATCCTGGCTTATAGACACTTGCGGGGACTATGTTTCTTGTTGAAGTTTCAGATTTGAGAAGCCCTGTGGGAGAAATGTCCAAGCCACACCCCCTTCTTATCATGCCCACTCCTAGCCCTTTGTGGTCGCAAACCTGCTGGGTAACGGAGACTGGCATTTCTCCTTTATTTCTGGAAACTGAGTGAAGTGAGGGAATAAACCTTCTCACTTGAATTGTAATAACCCTGATCACTTATGTGACTTAATACATATCCGAGACTTTAACTTTGTCGTTTCCAGCTGCTCCCTTCATTACGTCTAGATCATTCATATCAATTAGTGTGTGCCTTTCACCTTTATGAGCAAACCCCAAACATGAAAGCCTGGGTAATCTTTATTTATTTGGAATGGTGGGTTCTGTTTCTGGCCCTTCCTAGATGGCTCCTCCAGTCTCACAATATATCTTTTTTTAAAAATATATATTTTATTGATTTTTTTTACAGAGAGGAAGGGAGAGGGATAGAGAGAAACATCGATGAGAGAGAAACGTCAATCAGCTGCCTCCTCCACACCCAGCCCCCACCCCCGCTGGGATGTGCCCACAACCAAGGTACATGCCCTTGACTGGAATCGAACCTGGGACCCTTCAGTCCGCAGGTCAACACTCTATCCACTGAGCCAAACCAGTTAGGGCAGTGGTTCTCAACCTGTGGGTCGTGACTCCTTTGGGGGTCAAATGACCCTTTCACAAGGGTCGCCTAAGACCATCGAAAAACACATATATAATTACATATTGTTTTTGTGATTAATCACTATGCTTTAATTATGTTCAATTTGTAACAATGAAAATACATCCTGTGTATCAGATATTTACATTATGATTCATAACAGTAGCAAAATTACAGTTATGAAGTAGCAACGAAAATAATTTATGGTTGGGGGTCACCACAACATGAGGAACTGTATTAAAGGATCGCGGCATTAGGAAGGTTGAGAACCACTGGGTTAGGGCCTCACAATATTTCTTACTTTCCATCAATACTTTGGCCCTGTGTCTTCACCAGGTACTCAGGTTCAGTCTCCTTTGGGTACCCTGTAAGAGTTTTGCGCAGTCTGTTTCATGCATCTTGACTATTCTATTTTTGCTCAATCTGATCACTTATGTTATTTAAAACTTTTGAATAGTATACACATGTCACCAATTGACCGTTCTCTCATTTTTTTAAAAAAAGCTCTTCACATCTTCAGTCCAATCTGTACCTTTTTCCCTTTAAAATGTCTCTCAGTTTTGCTTAATGTGTCTCCCTTACCACTGCCAACACCACAGGCTTTAATGGTTTTCAACTCTCAGCCGCCTCTTGACTGATCTCTGCTCCCAGTCCCTCTCCCTCCTCTTCACCCTGCACAGCGCTGCCAGATTCTTTTTCCAAAGCAGCACTTCACATCACGTCATTTAATTCCTTGCTCAAGAAGCTTGGTGACTCCTGCCTTCTGTGATGAATTCTAAAGCCCTTTCTCTGGCTCTCAAGACTCTTAATAATCTGGACTTATCCTGCCAGCCCTGACTTCCTGCTTTTCCAAATAACTGCTAATCAAACCAAGCTTCTCACATCTTCTTTCCAGACCAGGCACATTTCCATTTCCATTCTTTTCCTTTTGCTGCTTTGAAGTTTCTAGGAGGGGCAAGCTGGAAAGCCTTCCATTCTCTCTCTCCATCCATAGCCTATCCATCCTTCAGAATCTCATATCCAGTCTCTCTTGATCCCAACCTTTGAGGTGCTGCCCCTTTTCTAGAATTCCAGTTTCTCGTGTGCTCTGCCCTGTCTCTTACTCTTGAGTTCACACCATGTTCCAGGTACTGTTTAGTACTTGAATTTTAATTTGATCCTCACAATACAATCTTATGGAGTTATTATATTATTATAATCTCATTTTATTTTATTTTAACTTATCTTTATTTTTGAAAGTCTTACAGATGTCCCTCTTTTCCCCCATTGACTCCCTCTACCCCACTCCCACCCCCTACTCCTTCCTAGACCTTCACTCCACTATTCTCTGTGTCCACGGGTTATGCATATATGCATATAAGTTCTATTAGATGGGGAGTCTGATGTTCAGAGAGATTAAGGTATTTTCCCAGAGTTAAGTTATGTTCAAGAAGTGATGGAACTGGGATTCAAACTCAGGCAGTCTGGTTTCAGAGGCCATGTCCCTAACCATTATACTGAACTGCCTTTTTTTGTCCCATGTGCCTCCCTCATTGTTCCCGAGTCTGCAGCCTGACTGTCAGCTCCTAAGGGCAGTTAGAGTCTTCCCTGCTTTGTATTCATCCCATTCATTGCTTTCGGAGCCCATTATGGAGGAAGGTTTTAATAGAATCCACTGCAAACAGGCAGAGAACTCACTGGTCTTATTCACCAGCTTTTCTCAGCACCTAAAACAGAACAAACAGACAAAAAAAACAGGGTCTGACACATAGTAAGTGCTCAAAGATTATTTGCTGAATAAATGACTAAACGGATATTTGATTGATTCACAGTTTGGCAAATACACAATCATGTTGGTGCATCCTTCTCGAGTTTTTCTATTTATATAAATTTTCATATCTGTATTTTATGTACAAGTCTCTCAATTGTCTCCAGGCCAGCCCTCATGATTAAGCTGGTGTTTTTTTCTAAACTACAACATGGGTGCTTAGTTGTGCTCAGCTAAGGTAGTTGTTGCCTTACAGATGTAAAGGGTTTCGGAGTTCATCTCTCTATTAGAGCTGATGAAATTAAGTTACATCAATTTAATGAAACACATATTTTATTACCAGAAGCAAAAAGGGACACTCTCTTAGGCAGATCTTAATAAATAGTACTTCTAACTTGCCCTAACCGGTTTGGCTCAGTGGATAGAGCGTCGGCCTGCGGACTGAAGGGTCCTGGGTCCGATTCCGGCCAGGGGCATGTACCTTGGTTGCGGGCACATCCCCAGTAGGAGGTGTGCAGGAGGCAGCTGATCGATGTTTCTCGCTCATCAATGTTTCTAACTCTCTATCCCTCTCCCTTCCTCTCTGTGAAAAATCAATAAAATATATATATATTTTTAAAAATATCTTAATAAATAGTACTTCTAACTTGAGGTCTGTAGCACTTGCTGCTTATTTACAGTAAGTAAATAAAATAGTATCATTAGTCCAAACAAAAATCTTTAAAATTTATTTTTCACAAAGGTGTCTTCCTTGTGAGAAAGCTCTTCTAAACTGGAAGAAGGCATATTTGTTTCGTACCCTACATCTGAAAAGGACTTTAATCTTCACTTTTCATCCAGTGTTGATTTTAGTGTTTTAGATAAAAGATACCTCATTTAATCCTCTCTAAACGTTTTAGTGGAAGTCAGGTTTCTGCTGCACACAATCTGTATTTAATTTATTCAAAACCACAGTTAGCATTGAGAATTTTGAAATGCAGTCAAAATAAATGATTTTACATCAAAGGCTATATTAGCACCAAGTTTTCAAAGGGCTTTTCTTTCGAGAAATTTAAAGCACCTCATTAAGCCTACAGTCTCCCAAAAATGTGCTATTCTCCAAGGTAGCCTTATTAGTCCCATTTTACAAAAGTTGAAGCCATTAAATATCTTTACCAAGAGCTGTTGGGATGGAATCCTACTGGGTGGGCCCTTGACTTATGATCCAGCCATCATTGGTAGATTGGAAGGAAAAACTACACACAAAGCAGGAAGGAAAATGATCAGCCAGGAGGAAGCAAAATGTAAAATCAAGATTTGTCACAGGTCCTTTTTAACATGGAGTTCCAGGTTGTTGGAGAAAAGTAAGAAAAAACCCCACACCAAACATACTTTAACTAGTCACTGTCCTTCAAGGGAAAAATGTAGAAGTTAGTCCTCATCATGATGCTGTTGACTGCAAAAGCTAAGCCAACTTGGGGGTTATCAGAGAAAATGAATTTAGGAAATAGAATGTCAGGAATAAATTTATGAAGTACAGGAAGGTCTGAAAAGGTGTGTGTTAAGTTCTAAAACAAGCCCAGAAATGATGGCTATCTCCTAGATCAGTGGTTCTCAACCTTCCTAATGCCCCGACCCTTTAATACAGTTCCTCATGTTGTGGTGACCCTCAACCATAAAATTATTTTTGTTGCTACTTCATAACTGTAATTTTGCTAATGTTATGAATCATCATGTAAATATCTGATATGCAGGATGTATTTTCACTGTTACAAATTGAGCATAATTAAAGCATAGTGATTAATCACAAAATCAATATGTAATTATATATGTGTTTTCCGATGGTCTTAGGCGACCCTTGTGAAAGGGTCGTTTGACCCCCAAAGGAGTCGTGACCCACAGGTTGAGAACCGCTGTCCTAAATGTTTCCAATCTGCTGTTCACCAGTCTACTTACTACAACTACAACAGCCTAGTTCAATCTCACACCTGTCCAGAAAGGGAAGACACAGTTACCTCAAGCCATCCAAATCACTGTGGGTGAACCCTTATCATCGCCCCCCGCCCCGCCCCCCACAAGCCCATATGCACAAACATACAGATGCTCAGTCACACCCTCAGGGACTGAGATTTAAAGCTTTTTTAACAAATAAGTTAAGTCCTTTTTCATAGGTCCTTTTTAAAATTATAAACAAAGCTAGTAGCTTTCAAATTCTGTTGCCAACATCTTTAACTGAACCTACCCATCTGCAACTGGTTATGCACATTTTGTGCATAAATGTTTGGGCTATTGTATTATGATATGGTTGATTCATTCATTCTTTCTTTCAACAAATACTCAGCACCTACTCTGTAGTCAGCTATTTGGCAGATACTGAGGCTTCAGTAATGAAAAACACAGATGTGATTTCAGCCCTCATGGAGTGTATAATCTATCAGGGAAAATAGACATTAAGCAAGTAACTAGGAGAGGTGATCAGGTCATGGGAACAGTGTGTACACAGGTCAAGAGTCCCAGATACTATAAGAGTCTCATGGGAAGAGTTCCGAAAGCAGAGTACAGGGGTGAGATATGAAGATGGAAAGGTGGACAGCAGCTAGATGATCAAAAATCTTAAGAAATAGGATAAGTGTGTGGGGCTTTATGCTGAAGACAATGAAAAGTCCTCAATTGAATGAGGTTAAGTTAGGATGGGAGGATGATATGACAGGATCAGGATTTGAAATATTGTGCCAGGCGAAGATACTTGGGTTAGAACCAGGTAAGTTATTTTGGTTTGGAACAGAGTTGTCATGGTAGAGGAGACTGAAAGGAATGGATAGATTAGGACACATCTATGAGGCTGAAGGCAGAAGAGGAGTTAAGGAAGATGTGGAACTAAAGGAGGAAGAGGAGCTGAAGGAGGAAGAAGAGTTAAGGAAGATCCCAGGATTCTAGTTGGAACAATCAGATGGATAGTACTCCTGAGGGTGGGGAATATAGGCACAGGAAAAATCAGTTTCTATTTTGGATATACTGAGTTTCAGATGCCTGAAGTACATGTGACTGGAGATACCCAGCAGCTAGAAGAGTGGGCTGGGCTGGATATGGAATTGGAAGTTTTCAGTATCCAAAGAGAAGACAAAATATATATTCAATGAGGGGTGAGATCACGTCTGGAACAATGGTGATGCTTGGTAATTATTTGCTGAAGCCATGGGATGAAATTAAGTATGAGGATAAAAGAGTCTGTGGGTCACCCATTTGTTAGGAGTTGGAAGCAAATGACACTGAGCAAGAGTCTCAAGAAGAGGACAACATAGAGATGTGGTATCACAGAACCAGAGGAAAATGTCTTGAGAAGGATTGTTCATTATTGTTGGAAGTTTCTAGGAAGGACAAGCAAAGTCAAACTAGAAAAATGTGGCCATTGGATTTAGCAACATGGCAAGAGCAAGTCATCTTGGCAAGAGCAATTTCCATTCAGTGATAAGGGTAGAAGCAAGATAAACTTGAGTGGAGAGCAAGAAAGACATGAAGGAGATAGTGATGGGAAGGGCTGGTCGGCATCGTCCTGGTGAGGCATGCAGAAACATGCCCGGAATGGTAGCCATAGTCTCTGCTAAAGAAGATTTTCTCTCTCAGGATCACTTATCAGGAGAAGAGGTAGGTTCACAGAAACTAAGGAGTAAGGGGATTCAGCATCACTCTTCTTTGAAAAAAAATTACTTATTGAACACAAATACACAGTCCAAAGTGATCAGCATGCTAAGGTCCTCTGAGAAGCAGATGCCAAGATGAGATTGAACACTCAAAAAATTTATTGGGAGAAATGCCTACGAGGGGAGAAGGAAGTATGTAGGGAGAGCCATCAGACCCCTGTCCAATCCCTGTGAAGAACAGGGAAGGAAAAATTGGGCAGGCACAGGCTCAGAGGACAGTGCAGTTCTAAGAAAGTTTCAGCACAGCCAATGGGGAGTCTTCAAGGCACAGTGACTTATCAGAAGAGGCTGGTGTTTTGAAAGAATGAGCCTGCCATAGGCTCCTTGCTACGCTCAGTCTGTGGCTGAGAGGAGCCCCTGGGAAGCATGTGTTGTCATGAATGAGGTGATAGAGTCAGAGCAAAGCATCAGGGACCATTGGTCAATTACTCTCCTGTAGCAGGAGAGGGTCATGGCTGCCACATGTACGTTAGTTATCTCATTTAATCCTTACAACATTCCTCTAAGATAGATATCATGCCCATTTGGCAGATGAGACACCAAGAATTACAGAGGTTAAATAACTTGCCTAAATTCACACAACTAGTAAGAGACAGAGTCTGGATTCCCACCAGTGGTGTGCCAGACCTGGCTCTGAGTGGCTTTGGGCAATTGCTCAATTTTCAGGAATTGGCTGATTAGTTGACATCAAGATGGTAGCTTGAATGGTAGGAGTCTTCTCACCACGGAAATCTGCAGATGTTACAAATCAAGCTTTTGTTTATGTTTCTGGAAAGGTGGTTGTTGTACAGTTTCTAGTATACCACTGATTTAAACCCAAGTCATCTCATTCCAAACTGCCCTTCCAACCTCTATGTTCCATGCAGTTGGCTTTGTGACTCCCTGAGGCATTTCTCATACCTACCTAGATGAATGTTTCTCAAGGACAGGGAAAGAATTTATCATACACCTCATGGTAGTCCCAGCCGTGCACACCACCATACCACACCACTCAGTAAGTGTGTGCTGTCCAAGGTGACGCTATTGGTAATATCTGAAATAATACAAAATGTGCTCCACACAGTTTCCACTCAGATTAATTCCTGAGTCTTACATTTATAATGGCAGACACCACTGGAAAGTGTATTTCAACCTCAAGGTGACCTTTTAGGAAGTCTGTAGCATCCATTACAGCCCAGTGTTGTGGTTAATATGCTTCCTGCTGACTGCCACCCGCAATCGAGAAGATGTATTCATTACCTGCCTTCTTGGCACTGGCAGCTTTTTGTGAAATTGTTTATCCTCCCAACTGTGACCCTCCAGCCTGGGAAATAGCATCCGCATGCTGCCTGGAAGTGGGAGGGACAGAGGAGGGCCAGAGCCCTGGACCCTTCCCTGGCTGTGTCATCTGCTTCAGTGTCTGAGAACCCAGCATTTGGAGGACAACACAAGAAGGTTAGGATGGCAAGAAGCTGCCCAGGGGATTCCAGTCACTGTAGAGAGTGATGTGCCCTGAGGGGTCTGAGGTATAAGAAGACTCCGGTCTTGGGGTCACTTTAAGCTGTGTGATATATGAGCTACTAAAAATATTTCCCGGGCACGTGAGCAAGCTGTGGCAGAAGCTTGGCTGTGAAGCCTGTTTCCAGATGAAAGCACAGGTCTCTCAGGAAAGCAACCCTGGCCTTCCAGCAAAGCTCTTTGAAATATTTCAACATTGCGAAAGAGTCTGTAAATCACCACTTTTTCTGCACCACTTCCAAAAATGTTCCTTCCTTGTGAATTTATTTTTAAAGTCCTTTTTTGAGTGCCTACTGTGCCATGGGCCCTTTTCTCAGCCGTTGGAAAACATCTGCAACTAAAACAAAAACCTCTGTTGCTGTGGAGCTCGCATTCAAGCTTCATCCCCTGCTCGGCCCTCTTGATCTTCATCGCGTGTGCACGCGTTCATTCATCAAACATGCATTCATTCAGCCAAGGAAGGCTCTGGGCATCTACTCTGTGCCACATATGGTGGTGTGAGAGGAGGGGGTTGCGGGGGGCGGGGGGTGGTGGCTGGGACTGCAGAAACCGGATAGACTCTGCTCTGAGGAATCCATTCTGAGGGGAGAAGCAAACACATAGCCCTTGGGTTCTAACGCCAGGGCAATATCTACAGCCATTAGTGGACAGGCGAGAAGGCCATGTACATAAGTCTTCCTGGAGGAGGTGACGCCTGAGTTGAGTCTTGCAGAATACGTGGGAGGTAGCCAGGCAGAGAGGCCATGACTTGAAACAACTGGATACATGGGAAGAACTAAGGTCAGCGAAGGTTGCTGGGTTATAAACGGTGAGGCAGGAAGAAGCAACCACTGAAACCCAAGAATGGACAGCTGGGTGGGCCTGGACGGTGCGCCAGTTCCCTAGTTCACGCCATCTGTTTAAAAACAGCAATGCCCACAACTGAAGGCCATCTTCCTGCTAGTGTCCTTCTCTGCAAGACAGGCAGGGCGTGCTTCCCTGATCTCTAACCTGAGGGTATAGACCTACAAGGTGACCATGCTGCCCACACTCCCTGCCTCCTCCAGCCACACCCGTTTACTCCACTTTGTCATTTCATCTCAGCCTCTTTCCATTTCCAAAGCCACTCTTCAAAGGAGACTCCTGCCTGTTCTCAAAGATGCAATTCCTTTTCTTCTCATCCCCACTGCCCTGAGCATCACATCATTCACTGGTAATTCACTGGCCCATCGGGCTGCAGCTCAGAGTCTTGCGCTCTCCCACCCGCATTCCAACACTCCTTTACTACCCAAGAGTGAGACAAACAATGAACTTCACAGCTGCCTCTGCTCCTCCTGGAATGGCCCTTCCCGGAAATGTGGGAACCTCATCACTCCTGCACCAGCCAATAAAATTGAGATAATAGATGTTCAGAAGTTTGGAAAAGACAAAGAAACATAATCTGTGGTGCTTTTGTTGTTATCATCGGAGGCCTCTAGACCTCTGAAGAAGCTGTTTCTGGCTTTGTAGAAATTCATTGACTTCTGTAAGTCCATAAGTAACTTCGGTTAAAAGTTTTTAAAAGTTCAAAAGGATTTGAGATGGTGACAGAGGGGAGATGTGAGGGCGAAATGTTGCAGTCGAACTTTCAGGGCCTTCCTCTATGAAAGTCTCTAACCCACAACGCAAATCCAAGTCCTCAGTCTCTTACTTTTTACCAACTGCATTAGCATTTTATCTATATTTACAGACTGATTTGATAGAAAGTTGGGGCATTAAGGAAAAAAGGTGGCCCTTGAGACTGCTACTAAAGTAAAGGGAAAACAAAAATGGCCTTTATCCTTCTTCAGATGACCTGAAAATCACTTGGGTTGCACTAATGGAAGCGTCTGTTCTATCTACAGCGAAAGGAGATAGCGTGTGTCCCCAATCTGTCAGGTGTCTTTCCAGGTGAGCAGATAATTCATTAAATTAAGGCAGCCACAGTTAATCTCCCAAAATGGGGCTCTATAAAACGGAGACACTGAAACCCTACCAGGGCCATCACCCATTCTCATTTGAGGGGTGGAGGGGCTATCTGATCTTCATGTCTCTTCCTCCAATACAAGAGTTAATAAGAAGTTGCCAATTCGTATGGCAAATGACAAACTTTCCTGAGCTCCTGGGTAATCAGATGAGTTTGACTTTATTAATCCATTGCTCCCCATTTATAATGTACATGGAAGAACATCTAAGTCAATGAAAATCCAATTATAGAAATATTGGCCTATTTAAGGAGAAATCTCATATATAAATATTTTTTAAAAATAAGTATGTAGGGTAAGAAAGTTCAAAGACTTTTGCCTCCTTTGTTCTTCTTATTTTATTTGAAGCTTGGCATGACAACCAGGACAGCCCACAGTAAGAAAAATAGGCCTTCATATAAAAAATATTGGAAAGGGCTACACACCAAATTATTTTTCTTCTTTTATTATATTTTCTATATTGCATAATTACATATTTCTATTATATTTTCTAATATATTCTGTATCTCTTATTTTTAAATATTTATATCTGTGTGGCAGATTTATGTCTGCGTTTTATTTTCCCCTTTTTGCTTAACTATACATACTCTAATAAACATGAGTTGATTTAGCAATAAAAATATTTGAGAAGAAAGACTAAGTTTGATACCTGTGAAATCTTTCTTGCCTTTGAATTTGAATAGTTAAGCAAATCAATGTATTAAAATTGAGAGACCAAAGAAAACATTCACTGATGGTTTAACTGGATGGTAGGTTTCTATTTAGCTATTTAGCCTCGTTCTCATGACACTAGGGTGTTTTCATGGATAAAATTATAATCCTAGATAGTCAGACTTTCAGATTCATATTTTCTTAGTCCACAGAAGCTCTACTTTAAAGATTTTGCAGGAAATTCTGACTCAGGGTTCAGTCTTTTCCTGTGGAAGCAAGTAGGGAATAATAGTAGACACTGACCATGCCCCAGACCCTCAGGGCTCAGTGCTGAAAGGCTATCAGTTGATTGAGGGGTTCTTTTAAAACAGCAACTTCTTTCTAAAACAATTTGGATTAAATAATGAGACTAGCTGCACACTACACTATTTATAAAAGATGTAAATATTGGAGATCCACAGCACTGTTCTATTGGGAATCTGATCTAGAAGTGGAAAGAGAGAGGTGCCAAGTAGGCTCAGTGGGCCCCGGAAACTGATGGTACTTCCTCATTCACTTGAGAACCACTGGCTGGGCCTCTGCTCCGGGCCAGCCACTCTTCAAAGCCTGGAACAGCAGTGAACAAGACCAAGTCCCACCTTTCTCAGAGCCGGTATTTGAGCTAAGTGAAGCAGAGAGTAAACAAACAGACGGACAAATATGTACAGTATGTCAGGTGGTGATAATGGTCAGTGGATAAGTTCCAGGAGAGTCTATAAACCCCAATGGGAGGCAGGTAGATATCAGACTCATTGAGAAATCTTATTTAATATATTAAACAAGCACATATATCACCACAAGTTTTTAGTATTTTGATAAATAATGCAATATATTGTTTTCCTTTTTAATCCTAAATAGTTTATCTTATACACTTAAGCACATTGATTTTCTCTGAGAAGTGGCTCTTCACACCAAACTGCCAAGAGGTCGGAAGGGCTTTCTGCAAACTTCTCATATCTATTTATAGAGTTTTAACTCAAGAGTTAAGACATAGTACAATCAATAATTTTTGCTACTCTCTCAAGGACATCCTTAAGTAAAATGTATTTTATTGCAGATGTGTGTTGTGGTGAAGAGTCTGGTTTGGTCCAGTGTCTTGAATCACATTAATGAAAGTCGTTTTACCACTAATTTGTACCGTCAGCACAATAGTTGACACCATCAAAAGGTAATAATCCTTAATATTACTATTGAGGAAATAGTTTCAATCCTGTGACCCCAGAAAGGGTCTCAGAATCCCACAGGGATCTGTGGACCACACTTCGAGAACCACTGTGCTGGATTAAGTGGCAAGCTCAGGAATTCTTTTAGGCACTTGAACCACCTACGGACTATATTTACATAAAAATTTTCTTGGTGGTTATAGTTTGCTGTCCAACTCTTTGAAATAGTAGTTTTATCCAAGTTTTAAGGGAGGATTTTAAAAATACCAATAAAAAATAATCTTATGTTGACATTTTCTTTTTGATGGCCCAAAAGAGCACAACACTAAAGACAGGTCCGGAAATTCATTCTATAGTAGAGACATGTGGTTCCTGCTCAAGAAAAAAATAAAACATATCTGCCTGGCTGGTGTAGCTCGGTGGTTGAGCATTAACCCATGAACCAGGTCCTGGTTCGATTCCTGGTCAGGACACATGTCCAGGTTGTTGGCTTGATCCCTAGTTGGGGATGTTCAGGAAGCAACCTATCAATGATTCTCTCTCATCATTGATGTTTCCATTTCCCTTTCTTTTTAAATCAATAAAAACATATTTAAACAAAAAGAAATCCAATACAAAGGGGGGTCTTTATCTCTTTCATTCATAAGCCCCATTAGCAACTAGTGAAACCTTTAGACGACTTCTCAGAATAATGCTTTAAATGCATAAAATAAAATCCTTAGGCTTACAAAGAAACCAAATTATGTTGAATTATAGCCATAGTCTCAGACCCTTTGGGGGGGCTTTCTGTACTCCAGGTTGGTAACCACCTGCATCCCCCAAACTCTGGTGGCAAAAATACCTAGAGTTCAGATTTATTCTGTAATTCATTTATTTCCATGTCAATTAATACGTTAAATCCCAAATTTTGACTGTCAATACGATAGATCTCTAGAACAACCAAGGCCAGGGTCAGAATATGGAATAAGAAGAATGAGGGTCTCCTCTGCCTTCTCTAAGACTGAGTGGCACATGTCTTCTGCTGAATACAGACTTTTTGGAAAGGTGAATGCCCCTAAATTGGAGGTAGAAAGACTTGGGCACCTCTACCAGATGGTCTAAGACTTTCAAGAATTCTCCAGTCCAGCCAGTGTGGTTCAGTGTTTGAGTGCCGACCCATGAACCTGGAGGTCAGGGCACATGCCCGGGTTGCCGGCTTGATCCCCAGTAGGGGTCATGCAGGAGGCAGCTGATCAGTGATTCTCTTTCATCATTGATGTTTCTATCTCTCTCTCCCTCTCCCTTCCTCTCTGAAATCAATAAAAATACGTTTTTAAATAAAGAATTCTCCACAGAGACATGAAAATTTTCGTTACTTGTTTTGGAAAAAGTATTGTTTTCTATCAATTATAGTGATAGAAAACAATGAAGTGGGTCTTCACACCAAAGTGCCAAGAGGTCAGAAGGGCTTTTTGCAAACTTCCCATCTTTTTCTCAGCTTTCAAACCAGCAATCTTAGGCTTATTATAATTTGAGAAACGATTTAGTCCTCAGTGCTAAAAGTTAACAAGCAAAAATTTTCAGTGAAATGGTTACCTAAAGGAGCTGGTTTTGCTCAGTGGATAGAGCATCGGCCTGCAGACTGAAGGGTCCAGGGTTTGATTCTGGTCAAGGGCACATGCCCAGGTTTTGGACTCGATCCCTAATAGCGGGCATGCAGGAGGCAGCCGATCAATGATTTTCTCTCATCATTGTTTCTGTCTCTCTCTCCCTCTCTCTTCCTCTCTGAAATCAATAATATATATATATTTTAAAGTATGGCTTCTTTAAAGAAAAAAGAAGAGAGTGAAACCAATAACAACCCCATAGTGAGAGTTTCCATTCTCCTGGTGAAAGGTTTGTGAACTACTGAAAAACAACTTTTTTGATCATAGAAGAGAATGTTGGTGCTGAGGATGGAAACGCCAGTAACCCACAAATCATCGAATTTAGTCTTGGAATTAATAAAAAGTACACCAGCATTGTGATCTTCCCTGATTGTGTTTTTCTTGGGCGAATATTGAAATGAATTCTCATTCTTTGACTTGAGGGTGGAGAAGTAAGTGGTGATTTGAAAATATCCCAAAGTAGGAAGCCAGCCTGGGATTTGAAATTTGCCACAAATAATTTGCCAGGTGGATACTCATCACTTCGTTAGTCAAGGATTTCATTGTGGGCTTTTTGGGCCTCGTAAGTTTTCTCATGAAGGAAACCATGCTCCCTCTGAGCCACAGCTCTCCTTCCTGTCCCCACCAGCACGATGCTTTCCTGCAGGGGTGAGTTGAACCATCAAGCCCTTGCATTGCCATGACCATTGTATCCAATGGGGCTGAATCCTTCAGAGCCCTTAATCAACACGTTCAAAATCCAAACCACCCAATCACTCCTGCAGTTCTCTTGGTAGTTTATGCAGCTTTTTCAAATATATTTTCTTTAATTACTGCAGTCATCCTGTGAAAGGGGTATTACTATCCTTATTTTATAGATGAGGAATTTAATGCTCAAAATGGTGAAGTATCTTGCTCATCACAATCCAACAGGTTAATAAGAGAACAAGACTCAAACCCAGGTCATCTGATGCCAGTTCCAGTGTTTTCTTCTCTGTCCCACAGTTAACTCTTATATGATCCAGCCTCATTACAAATCCCACTTGTTCTTTATCTGCCAACATTATTCTTGTCAGACACATAGGACAGCAAATAATGTATTTCTTCAGGGGCTACCCAAATTTGAAATGGCTGTGTCTAAAGACAGTGGAGCACGAACTGAAAAACGGTGGGTCATATATTTGACCGGCAGACATGTTATGTTTCACAATTTTTTAAATTATATTTTATTTTTATTGTTAACATTACTATAGATGTCCCCCATCACTCCCCCCCCCACCTTTGCCCGACTCCACTCAGGTCCCACCCTCCCCTCCCTCTGGCCCTCACCACATTGTTGTCTGTGTCCATGGGCTAAGCACATATATTCATTGGCTATTCTCTTCACTTCTTACCCCTGTCCCCCTCACCCTCCCCTCCTCTAACATCTATCTGTCAGGCTGTATCATATATCCATGTTTCTGGTTCTATTTTGTTCATCAGTTTATTTTGTTCATTAGATTCTACATATAAGTGAGATCATACGGTATTTGTATTTCTCTGACTGGCTTATTTTGCTTAGCATAATAATCTCTAGGTCTATCCATGCTGTCACAGAAGTTAGCTGCATAGTATTCCATGGTGTAAATGCACCACAGCTTTTTTACCTACTCATCCACTGATGGGCACTTGGGCTGTTTCCAGATCTTAGCTATCACAAACAACACTGCTATGAACATAGGGGTGCATATATTCTTTCTGATTGGTGTTTTGGGATTCTTTGGATATATTCTCAGAAGTGGGATTGCTGGATCAGAAGGCAATTTCATTTTTAATTTTTGGAGGAAACTCCATACTGTTTTTCCACAGTGGTTACACCAATTGGCATTCCATACCAGCAGTGCACAAGGGTTCCCTTTTCTCTACATCCGCATCAGTACTTGTTTGTTGGTTTACTGATGGTAGCCATTCTGACAGGTGTGAGGTGATATTTCATTATGGTTTTAATTTGTATTTCTCTGATGATTAGTGACATTGAGTATCTTTTCATAATGTCTATTGGCCATCTGTATGTCCTCTTTGGAAATGTGTCTATTCCTGCCTTTTGCCCATTTTTAAAATTGGATTATTTGTCTTCCTGGTGTTGAATTGTATAAGTTCTTTGTATATTTTGGAAATCAACTCCTTGCCAGATATATCATTGGTGCTGGCATAAAAACAGTCATATAGATCAATGGAAAAGAACAGAGAGCCTAGAAATCAACCCACACCTCTATGGTCAATTAATATTTGTCAAAGGAGGCAAGAACATACAGGAGAGTAAAGACAGTCTATTCAATAAGTGGTGCTGGGAAAATTGGACAGGTACATGCAAAAAAATGAAACTAGAACACCAACTTACACCATACACAAGAATAAACTCAAAATGGATAAAACACTTAAACGTAAGTCGTGAAACCATAAAAATCCTAGAAGATATAGGCAGTAAAATCTCAGATGTCTCACTCACAGTTTTTGTTTTGTTTTGGTACTAACATTTACAAATTCAGAGATTTCACACGGAACTCCACATTTCCAGCTTCTCTTGAAAATGGGGCAACCCTGGCACACATTCGGCGTGGCAGTGATTGGCTTTAGCTGAGTAGCACCGGCCCAGAGACAGGAAATGTGCTTTCCAGTTTGCTCCAGGCTTCTCCACTCTGGCAGTGCATGCGGCACAGGGCCCCATTCATGCACTCAGGTTCCCTGACAGGCTCTGTGGGCAGTGGTGCTGGCTACCTCTGCTCTTGAACGTGAACTCCTAGGGAACCGGTCAGGGACCAGATAACACAGTGCCCAGCATGCATTGGGAGCCCAGTTAGGGCAGGGTTGAAGAACTACTCCAGAACTTGTTATATTTATTGGTTGTTACCCCTTGAGTGTTGACAGTGTTTATACTCATCATTACGAAGAATTGGTCCTAACCCCCTAACTTAGCATCGTTGATGCAGCTTAATAAATTGTTCATGGTGAGAGAGAGAGAGAGAGAGAGAGAGAGAGAGAGAGAGAGAGAGAAATAGCCTCCCTCCCAAATATGTTTGATTCATTTTTCACCAGATTCTTTCACATGTGTGTCTAAATGATAAACAGATTTATACACCCAGTCTTTGGAATTGACCTCTTCATTATTGGTGTGACACTCATCCATTTTAATTTGAGTTTACAAAGTATTTGCTTTTCTTTGCCTTTCATTCTCAGTTTTATAGATTCAAAAGACATGATCTGGCAAACTGTTTTAATAGTTCCTTATTTCAATAAATACTATACTTATATATGTGGGAAGTTTTATAGTGATTTGGATTTTTTTATTATTTATAGAGATTTGGTCTGATCCGTGGGCAGCTGATAAATTTTAAAAAGGGAGAGAACATGAGTAAGAGAAAGGAAAAGGTAATAAAAGAAAAACTATTATAAAACAACCCTTAAAGGATAGGAATTTGGTTTTATGTTGGTTGTACCCTTAAACACAGATGTACATAATGAAAATATGAGAGAACAGCCTATCAGGAAGCTCTGAGAGAGATCTCAGTAACCAGCATAATAAAGTGCTTGATTTTGTAGGGTCCCATCCTCCCCTTGCATTCGATGTTGTTGTATTTCATTCTAGAGCAGAAAGAATCCAAGAAGCAGAGCTCATGACAAGGTCAGAAATGAGGACTCTAGACCAACTTCAGCTGGAACATTATAAAAGTGAAAGTCTAAGACTTCATAGGGACCTCCTACCCCCCTGGATAAAAGTCTAAGAAGCCTTAAAGCAATGAAAGATCAAATTTGAATGAATGAATTAACAAATGAACTACATTAAAAAAGGCCCAGGTAAAAAGAAGGCAGAAAAAAATTGAGGCATGTGGTGGGAACACAACTAGACTCAGAGTTTCTTGAATTTTTTGGTCTGCTTTTTACTATACGTTATGGAAAATTTCAAATATCCATAAAAGAGAGAATGATCCAGTAAATCTCCATCACCAAGACAAGTCTTAGTCAGTTTAAGAAACTGAAATTCCCAGTGAACCTAAAATAATTATTCTGACTATTTAGTTTCAACTTCTCTTTATTAAATCTATTGTGAATCCCTGATGACTTTCTGAGTTGGGAATATGAAGCCGCAGAGAAAAGAGGCTGTGAGCCTAAACAAATCCACAAACATGCTGTTTATACCCTGGATAACCAGAAGCTGAAAGTGTGACTTTTGTGGTTTACTTTGGCCTCTTAAGCCAAAACAATTAGACTATTGGACTTGAAAGAAAGGAAAAGGAACTCTGAACCTCTTCAGCTGTGAAGGCAAAATCATCAAAATTCTTTGAGACTAAGCAGTTTCTGTGGCTTTTAGAAACTTGTGTGGCCCAAAGGGGTCATAAATAATTTTTATGGTATAATACCCTTAAAGGAAATACTTGGTTTCCCAGGAATTCTTGCCATTCTTACGCGCACAAAGGTTCGCGTTGGTTGCGAAGATCTGTTTGAGCCTGGTTTTTTTTTTTTGGCTCAGTCCTGCCTCCAGGAAACACTAGACAGTGTTGAGATCCAGCCTACCTCCTGGGATTCCTTTAGCTGGTGAAATGAACAGCTTCGAGGTAATGATTCATTTCTTTCTCCTTCATAATTCAGCTTTTAAGTAAAATCTCCACTGGTCCTTCTGATCGCTGGTCTAACTTATACCATCATCTTTTCCTTCTAGTGTCACCTAGAGAGCAATCACAAGTCAAAATGCATTTCCATGGTTATATTAAGATTTAGAATGGTCAATTGTAGGCCCCATAGGATCCACTGGCAATTCATTCAAGTGATACCACCTCGCCACATCCACAGAAAGCCCATAGAATGGTCCATTTTCTATGTGACTAGGTAGGAAGGAAGGGGGGTGGGCCTCTCCATAAACCTGACCTTCTTATTTTAAGGGTACAGTCAGCATCTCAGTATTAGCCATGTTATAAGGACAGTCATCCCATGGGCTTATGCTTCCGAATATTGTCAGCATAACCCCCTCTGCAAAGGCTGCTGCCATCTCTGCATCGGGCTGAATGCACCGGGCCGAAGAGGTTTAGTCTCAGGAGGCTGCTCTGTCCCTGGTCAACCAAGACAGCGGTCTCTGGGCTCACAGCAGAGCTGCTAGTGGCAGAGGTCCAGCCACATGGTGTTTTCTGGGCCTAGAATCCCCAAATCCCAAAGTCATTTATCCTCTAAGTGGAGCCCACATCTGGAATGCACCTTTGCTAGCAGGCAGTAGTTTATAGGTCGTTTAATGACATTTCCGTTGTGCAGATGTCTGCTAAAATTAAGTATCCGTAATGACATATTTTTATCTACACTATCATTTAAGTGCTTTTTGAATAAAATTTATCAGTGCTTGCATCTCTGATTTTGCTCTGCTGGTGAATTTTTTATAATGTTGTTTACTGCAAAACAGTACCCTCTTCTGAAAGCTTTTATCCAATTCCCATGGTGATGTGCTAGACATTGGCAAAGTGCAGTTCAAATGAAAATTTCATCATCTTCAAAGGCTACTTTTATGAGCTATCAGAGAGCACCTGCCTGACCCTGGGTGGGTACCATAAAACAGAGAGGACACAGGAAGCTTTTCTTGCAGAAATTGAGAGTCTGTGTAATACACATGAAGAATATGCGAAGCAAAGATGATGCCATTTTTGTATTCACGGCGTACTTCAAACACTGAAACTTTTGGCAACATACTTGTATCGATGAACAGATTCAAAACAAACCAATATAATAAAGTCACTACTACAATATATTAATGTCTTGCAAGGTTTGTAAAAATTCTTAGGAATCACCCTTTTGATGTCTGGCTTAAACTGTGCATTGGCCCTGTGCTCTCTGACATACTCGTGAGGCAGAAATGATCAATTTTAACAAGCATTTACCTTGCTTTGCACAGACTTGACATTATCCTGAGCTTCTTTCCTTCAACTTAGCAAGGTGCATTCCCTATACCCGTTATCCATACCTCTGCACTCAGTATTTCTTCCGATAGACCTTCCTGTAGGATAAAAGCATCAAGAGCCCACACAGGACCATGTTAACATGGGGTAGTGATTTCACATAGCAATGATAGATAAAATATTAACACAGGAAATACAAAGGATTCACCAGGTTAAAAAATAAGAAGAGCATCCCCATGCCTGGAGCAGTACCAGGATGATGCGCAGTGGAAAAGTCGCAGGCCAGCTGGGTTCTGGCTCAGGACTGGGCAGTGGCAGCCAGGCTCCTTCCTGCAAGGCGAAGGGACTAAAAGTGCTCTCTGTCGATGTGGAGGCCAGAACCAGGCTCAGTGCTTTAAGGGCCAAGCAAAGGACGCTGAACAAAACGATTTCTGACCTCTCAGTGGAAAATATGGCTTTATCAGAGTCTGTGGACCTGGAGAATCTGGAAAGCCACAGCCTCAAGTAGGAAGTGAATGAGATTCTTGCTGCTTGGTAACCAGATCTGTAATAGTCTCATTGTTCCCACAGGATAAGAACTACAAATAAGAACTGGTTCTGCACTTAATGCCATGAGTCCAGATGGTAGTAACCACAAAACCACTAGGGAAGAACAGAAGGAGGGAGGGAGGGAGGAAGGGAGGGGAAAGAAATCTGTTATCAGCCTAATTGTGGTTCCTTCATTGGTCATCTCCTTTTCTTCCTTTCCCTTGGTATCCTGCAGTTTCACTTGAAAGGACTTGGGTATAAATTTAACTTTGTTTATTTTGTTCAGTACTCATAGCACACTTTTAGCCTAAAGAATCACATACTGTTTTTAGAATATTCACTTAAATATTTCTTCCTTACCAGTTCACTGTTCTCTTTTTCAGGAACTCCTACTGACTGTTGGAACTTCACAATCTCTTTTTCCATATCCCTTTACTGCTCTGTCTCTCTACCTATCATCTATCTAATCTCTCTAAATTACATTTTTGGTCAGTTTTTCATGACTACTTTCTAATTCACAAATTTTCTCTTTAAATCTATTTATTTCTTAAATTTTTATTTTGATGACCATATTTTTCATTTTTTAAGATTTATAATTCTTTTTTAATATCCTCATGTTCTTGTTTCATGTTTTTATTTCATAATTTCGTGTCCTTTTTTTGAAAGGAAGTTATTCATTCTTTTATCTTTTCAACATCCTAGACATACTTATTTTAAAGTCTTTGTCAGGTTGTTCCTTAAAGCCAACTGGAATGAATTAATGTTCCAACAGTAGATTTTGCTGCCTATCTTTCTTGGTATTAGATTTTATTTTTTATGTGCTTACAATGTTTGGCCTGTAGGCTCATTTTGAGTAGGAGATTCTTTCTCACTCTCATATTTTAATATAAGGCAAAAACATTAATAAAAACAGAAACCACATACAAATAAAGGGAACCAGCTACCAAGAAGATATTTTATATAAATGTTAGTAAGATTGCATATTATAAACTACAAATAAAGGAAGATAGATGCAATTATTTGTCAGATACTTGGGACCTAGTGCTTACCATGAGACCTTGTATATAGTAGATGCCTCAATTCATAATATAATTAAAGAAACTTGGCTTTGGTTTGTTGAAGACTTTAGCTTGAATTGTTTGAACATAATGAGCAACCGATTTTGAGCTACTCTGCCGGGAGCCGGTCCATGCTTGCTGTTTCAAGGGACCTGGCATATATGGCATACTTTTCTTAATATGTTTGCTCACCTTCTTGGCACTATGTGTTTTAACCAAGGTCACCTCTGAGAAAGGTTGTTTCCCCAGGTAGGGATTTTCCCCTGAAGTTAGGGAGGGAATAAAACCCCTTAACTAAGTGCCAGGCGGGTAATTAATCATTTTAACTACGAACAATCATGCTTAAGCTACATAATCTTTACTCCCTGGAATGGAGATAAGAAACACCCTAACCTTTGGAATAGAGATTGATGGGATTGAATCAACTGGTATAAATACAGATGTAACAAGACAGAAAGAGACAGAGCTTAGAAGAGAATTCAGAAGACAGAACCTACATGGAGCCTGGAGACAGAAGAACTTCACTGGAGAGAACATGGCAAAAGATCCTGGACTGAACCTGACTATAGAACATGACAAGAGAACCTGACTAGAACCTGGTGACTGGACCTGGCTGGAGTACCTGGATAGAACCTCTCTGGAGAGCCTAAGCAGAACCTCTCTGGAGATCGAGACCAGAACTTGGCTGGAGATCCGGGCTAGAGATCCTGGCTAGGCTGCTGATCAACTGAATGCTGTCTCCGTGTCATTCCTTCTTCACCGACTCCGTCCGCACCTTTGGGGACCCCTGGACCCGCTGGGGTTGGACCCCGGCACTACTCAAATTAAGAATCTCTGAAATGAAATTACACTAGATCATATGTGGCATCACAGATGTAAACTATGCAAGAAAATTCTAGTCAAAAATTTAAAATTAGAATCCCAGGTGAAAGTTCTATCTTGTATTTTTTTTCTGACCAATAGCATTAAAGAAATGACCCTACTTGACCTCTTTTTCCTCACTATTCCTTCAACTAATCACTGAATACAGTCCTCATAATTGAGGATTGTATAAAAATTTATGCCCCAAACTTTTTGTCAAGATAGACTCTCAGAAAATGTCCCACTTGTATAAAATTTAGTGTATCCAATGGTTTCTTAAGTAACTTCCACTGGAGCTAACCTCTGCTTACAGACAGACATTCTTTGTGCTAATGTTCCAGACATCACATGTAGAAGGAAGGAACATGATGATTAGCCAAAAAAACTATAATTATGAGACCTAGTGACTGATAATGTATTCCACTTTTACCTTTGCTAATGTTTTCACAAAACTGGGCTGGGCTCAGTGTTTTTACACTAGAATCTGTAGACATTTATCCACCTAATAAAATAACCACACAATCTGGCAAAATTCTGCATACTTGGCAGCCCTTCCCACCCCAAAGCCTGGAACAGCATTGGCCCAGCAGGTGTGGCTTTCAGAAAGGCCAGAGAGCTAAATTCGGGAAACCTGCCCGGCACCCCACCGGTGGGGGGTGGGGGGCCGGGGGGAGGGGCAGAGCAGTGCGCCTTCCTGAAAGCCATGTTGGTATGATACCCCAGCTTTTTAGCAGCCCAAAGAGCTTTATTTATTCACAACAGATAATGAAAACTACAGTAGCTGAGAAATTGACACTAGAGACCAAAATTACAATAAATTAAATTTCATCTTAATAAGAGATGCCATGTATTTTTAAAGATTTTTTTTGACATTTAGAATATACATCCTACACAGCATTTGACACTATTGAACACATGAGAAACCTACTCTTCCCCTTTTAACCAAAGTAGCCCCTATTTTTCTTAAAGGGTAAGCTAGAGAGAAGAGAAGAACTCTCAACAATCTGGACCCTAGGAAGGAGAAAAGGAAAACTGTTTTCTTAAATATATTTTTTTCCATAAGATGCTCTTTAACTGCAGGATCCAGTTAGAGAGACCAGACTTCCTGGGCCCTATGGACCCTACAGTCAGAATCAGCTGCATATATGGAACACTCTCTGTGTAAGTACTAAGAGAACTGGAATATAGAAAGGTGATTGTAAAACAACACAGCATAGCGAAGCCTTATGCCAAAGATAAAACCCTTAACACCAGGGAAACGGAAGGGGGGAGGGGGACCGGACGGTGCCTGCCAGAGCAGAACCCTGTAAGAGCAGCTGTGTAGACACTTGTCCCATTCAGTTTCCCAGGACGCTGAACGTGTCACTCGCTGATGGTCGAGGTTCCAGTAAGAATGGACTGTGTGGGTGGCCAGGAGCACTTTCCTGCTACCCCTCGTACTTGAGTGGCTAAGCTTGAGGCAGACAAATGTGTGGATCTTTACAGCTTCCACTTGATCTTACACCTGAGTCATCTTTTATTTATGTCCTCCTATAGCACAGAATAGTTGTGGGCAACACCATTCATCAGCCTAATGGGCTCAATTGGAAAGCTCTCAAATCCCCTGGGACATGCCTTGTTCTAAGAAAAGAATTGTTAACGGAGCTTCTTAAACTAGGAATTTGTGTCTTCCCATAAATTGACCTTGTGAGGTTATTTGTGGATCCCAATAGGGAACTGGTCTCCTTAGGCCCCTGCAGCTCCTCAGCCCTCCCCACCCCCACCTCAGCCAGAGGATGTCCTCTGCCAGCTCCCGCCAGCTCTAAGCCACACAATGAGGCATTCAATAGGAACCATACTTTGAATTTTGAATTTTGATCTCTTCCCGGGCTAGTGATACACCGTATATGATACTCTCTTGTGATTCTGGGCAGTGGCAGTGAGATGACTTTGTCCAACTGCAGCTAATGTAAGTCTCTGAGCATATGTAAGGTAAGCAGCCTAAGCGATGGTGCTTGCAGGTTCGGTGTATTGCATGCATCTTTTAAAGATTTCTTATTGATTTTTAGAGAGAAGGAGGGAGAGAGAGAGAAACATCAATGAGAGAGAAACATCCATTGGCTGCCTCCTTCATGGTCCCCACTAGGGTTTAAGCCTGCAACCCAGGCATGTGCACTGACCAGGAATCAAACTGGCGCCCTCTTCTGGGTGCATGGGTCAATGCTCGACCGCTGAGCCACACCAGCTGGGCTGCATGCATTTCGACTTACGATATTTTCAACTTACTGTGGGTTTATCAGGACATCAGTCGAGAAGCAGCGTATGTTCCTGTGTGCGAACTGTGCTCCTCTGCTTTCCATGGGAGACTCAAATGCTTCGAGTGTGTTTCTTGCTGGGTCTCTTTGTTCCAGTGAATTTGTTAGTGTAATTGTGGCATTTAATGAATCAATATATAAACCAAAGAGGCGTGAGTGGGGAAAAGGAGATTATTGTAAAAAAAAAGTTTAATTTATATTTTTCTTATTTCCAACTTACATAAAAAATTGGTAATGACCACCTACCCCCATCATATCAGATATAGTGGCTTCAAGTGACTGATAAACTCCATCAACTATGTGACCATATTTGTGAGTTACATCCTCTCTTAGTTTTCCTTGACAGTATTGTCTATGGAAAAACATCCATAGCTGTTGGTGTGTTTGTAAATTGGGCTATCTTTTCTCCTTAGACTTAACCTAAGAACCAGTGTCTGATCTAGGTATCAGTGTAACCTGCCTTGATAGAAGTTGTTGCTTAGCCCTTCTATTCACCCCTTTAAGCCATGGTAAGCTCTTGTAATGCTCTCAGACACATATTTAATTGACCTCATGGAAGAGAAATAGAAAATCTGGACATCATAATTGTTGCCCTTAAAAGTGAGACAATGTGAGTATACAAACATCCTGTCACTTTCTAACATACATTAGAAGTGATCTACAGCCACCCCAAGGTGGACAGACCCTTTATGTGACTATTGGAGGACTTAATAATGACTTGTTGGACATATGGATACAGAGGGAAAGACATTTCTATGGGGCTGCTGTACAGGGACCTCTGACTAATGAATTAAGAATTAAGTCATGCTGAATTCATTCCACAAATATGTGTTAAGTGTCAACTGTATACCTACCAGTTGGCCGGTAACTGCTGGGGCCACAATAAGCCACAAAGGCTAGATGCTTGTGAGAGAGCTAAGACTTCCGGCCTATGGGAAATGCGGAGATGCTGTTTCCTCACCAGAACAACACTCTCTGAAGGGCTCTGACCGGGTGTGTACCTGACCAGTGGGACAGAATGGTGTGAGGGGAAAGAAAGCATTCTCATGAAATTTACGAGTTCTCGACATCTTACTGGTAGTCTTGTTCAAGTAATTACGCATCAGTTTTTCTTACAGTGTGTGGCGTTTGACAAGGCACTTGCCGAGGCCACAGAATCTCACTGCGGTGTTTTCTCTTCTAGGATATCAATGAGTGTATTCTCGAAAACTATCCCGAGTGTTCCAACCCCAGGCTATTTTACATTATCCCGTACTTCTGTGGACAGCATCCCAGATGCAGGTAAAGACGAAAGCTCCTGGCATGCTCATGGGGAGAACAGGGGTACAATCTCTTGTCTCTCAAACTCCTGGAATTCAGTTAATATGGACTGTTAATCTTTGAAGATCTCATTTGAGACTCTGAAAGTCCTGCAAATAAAAAAAATTAACAGGTTCTGACAGAGGCCTTGGGACAACCCCACTGAAATGCCAACCAAAGTCTTTTTTTAGACTGTGTGTTAAGCAGCTGTTGCTACAGAGCCACGAGATAGTAAGGACCAGTGGTGAGCACCAGCCTGCTCCTCCACAGTGACTGCACCCCGTCCACAGCTGTCCTGGCCTGTGTGGCATGTCTAATTGGGTCTGAAACATGCTCACACCCATACTTTGATAGTATCTCTCATGAGACATACTTGGTAGAAAGAGAGGAACGTGCTTTCTAGTGATTGTCCTCTTTAGAGAGGGACTTACTCAGATCTAAGGGCCCACGTCCTGCATCAGCATTCCCAGGGTACTTGTTAGAAACCCTTATCTCATCACGGTCTCTGGGGGCTGGAGCAGGCCTTTGTAACCATCTCAAAGGTGCTTCTGTTCTAGTTACAGTTGCCATTCATTGTGCTGGACAAATGTGCAGCCTGGAGAAGAAATAGTGGTGGCAATGAATACCATCTTTGCTTGATGGAAAATAAACCCTGTTATCAGGAGCAGCACTTTTCCCCAGAGAGACATGAATTAGAAGGTCACTGTGTTCCTGAAGAGATCAGGGGCAGAGAGCTGGTTCCAAGTCACAGCTCAGTCACTGTACTTGTTGCTGCCACATGATTACTACTTCATTGTTATGTGTATTGCTGTGGTGTTGAGTGGACCATAACACAAAAGTTTGTTCATGGTCAGAATTCCTGGGCTAGAAGTGTCAGTGTTCTATGAGATCTGCTCTATAAATGAGATGGGGGGGTAGGGGGGGTCCTCCTATAATTTCAAAAAACAGTCTTGAACTTTAAAAAAAATATAAGATGATTAGCAGACATGACCCGACCCCTATTCTGAGTCCTACAGAAATACTATGTCAATGAATTTCACATTTCAACACTTCTATCTTTATCTTATTGGTTCTGTTTAGTCCTCATAATAAAAAGCTATTCAAATCACTCCTTGGTCAATGTTTATTAGGGCTAGGACCTAACTCCATGTGTCTGTAGCCTTCTTCCAACAAAGTTCAAGGCCCTGAGCTAGGTGTTACACACTGGTGAGAGGGTTAGCAGTGAGAAGGTGTTGGGGGCAAGGGCAAGGGTGCCGGCCAGAAGGAGCAGGGCAAGCTGCTGGAGGTGCCTATATCAGGGCTGGTCCTTGAAAAAATGGGATGTGAACTTATGCAAATGAGGGCGGTGGGTAAAGAGATACACTTTCAGCATGTTGTTGCTGCATCTCCAGAATGAATCTCTGATTTAAAAATGATTGTTCTGTCCATAAAGGGAGCCTGGTGAGTGGGCCCTGGAAAGAGCAAAACTTAACGTGAATGAAAACTTCCTGCTTGTGGGGATCCTCGAAGAGCTGGAAGATGTGCTGCTGTTACTGGAAAGATTTTTACCTCATTACTTCAAGGGTGTGCTCAGTATCTACAAAGACCCAGGTAACTGTAAGCACGTGCTTCCCTGTTTCTAGCATTAGTCACCTTGAAAAGGACTCTGGAAATACAGGAGTGAAGTCATCTCTTTTGTTAAGGAAGGTAAGTCCCCCTGGCTCGCAAAGCAAGGTTAGAGCCATCAGATACGAATGCCCAAACCTTGAGCCTCAGGTCCAAACATAAAGTCGCCATGTTTTAAAGGCTGATGGTTCCATTTTTCCTGCCTTTGGAACGTGAAACTGGCACTGTGTCCATCAGCCTTGTTGCTGATGAGCGTGTTGCTGGGTTGAACTCATGCGTAGGTTTTGCATGTCTGGGCTCCATTGATGGAAACATGAAGTGGTGAAGGAACCATCGTGCAATGAAGTATCTCTGGCTCTATTTCCAGTTGACAAAAGCACTGTGGCGAACAAAATCCTGACAAATAGAATAGATAGAGCAGCAAATTGAAAATACAATTATGATTTTATCCTGGTGAGTGCAGGGGTTTCCAAATAGAAGCAAGAAAGAGGATGCAGCAAAGCAATTACGAAGGTTGCCCGCAGTATCACGATAAATACAATTACTTTCAGAAATCCATTCGCTTTTGTCATTGTTATTTTATCCTGAGAGGAAAGACAAATGAGATTGTGTGTTTCCTTCCTATTCTCCTAGGCCTTGCATATTTACTCACTCATCTGTTTATTGTTTCGTTCTGTCATCTGAAATGCGAGGCAGCCTTCTGCCTTGGAGAAGTGAGGAGCAGCCAAAAGGCTCTTCAAATAGAGCCCACTGCCTCAAATTCCACAGCCAGGCAGGGGCCTCACACCACACCTGGGTCGTTGGCAGGTATCCATGCCCAGGTAAACTGGTCTTTGCCTGGAGGAGCCCTGGATTCTGTTCCATAAGGTGCCCTCCCACACCCAGTGTTGCGCTGGAGGAAGATGGCTGGGGACGCCACCTCAGTCTCCCAGCTCTCTCATCCAGAGATAAATCCCCATGTACCCAGAGGCAGGGACATGACCAACAACCTCAAGTGGTGCCTGCCTGTGTCTCCTCAACAGGAAATGTGGTTTGAAAAACCAGATGCATAGTAAACCCTAAATAGTCGGTTTGGGAAATTAGGTCTTCCTTTGCCCTTTTAACAATTTAAAGAATTGAAGGAATTTAAAGAAACCCGATGTGATCAGTTTTTAGTTCTATAAGACAAGAGAAGCTCTGGTCTTTATGCAAAGTGGGATCTTATCCTAAAGAGACTCCTTTGATAAAAAGGTTACATTATTCTTTATTATTTTACCTCTTTGGCTTGATCTTGTATGGCACAAGAGCATGCATGTTGCGTGTGTGTGTGTGTGTGTGTGTGTGTGTGTGTGTGTGTGAAACATAGTGCGAGATAAAAGACTGACTGAATCCTGGAGACACCTAATTGTCAAATAAGATGAATACAGTCTTGTCCCAGCCTCTAGGAAGAGTATCAGTGAGCCCACGCCACATGCCATCCATCCTGGGATCGGGAACCGACACTCACTCAGATCCCAGATGCCAAGCTCAGCACATTGCAGGTCAACATCGGGGCTGTGGGCCTGAGGACTTAGATGAGGACATTTTTATCTTTGTTCTTCTTAAACACAAATACACCACAAACAAAAGGCTTATCCCAAAGAGCCCACTTAACTGCTGTTATCAGGTTATATCATCTTGACTTCCCAACTGTTTGCTTCATTTAAATGCACGACTTCTCAGAAACTGTGGGCCTTGGTCCCATGACTGTAGGCATGTTAATTAAAGTAGAACATATTTCTGAAAATTGAATTACCGTTAGTTTGTTTGCCTTCAGCCACAATCTTTCCACCTACTAATTAAAGATTTTTTCCCTCTTTGAGTTTGGGATAGCAGGATATTAATACTCTGAGGCTTCCTCCGAGAGAGAATAAGCGACATCTGATCCCCTGTGTAGTGGGTGCGAGGTTTCTATAAACCCAGGGCCAGCACACACCCAGTTGCCACAGTCCAGCTGTACTAGTGGTTAAAATAGTGGAACACATCTATACTGCCTTCTGCGCCGCCCTCAGGTGCACCTGCCCCCCTCCCCCACCCCAAGAATGAAGTAATGAGAAGGTCTTCAGGACTCTGGCCTGAATTCAGTTCCTGAATTCTGGCTGTTACATATTTTGAATGTCACCTCAGAATCATTCTTCAGCTGCCATATGTCATATACATAACAAATGAACCTCTGAATGATTCTTCAGTAATTTCCACTGTCTCCCGATCTGTTGGCATCTTCTTGAGAGATTTTTCTATGATGGCATTGAAGGCCAAGCAGCTCCATAGTTGCTCTGTCTCAAGGACTCTCCAGGTCCCCGAGGCAGGGACAGGAGACGACATGCCCTCCTGGCCAGCTTCGCAATAGGTTTTAGTTCTGCAAAGACTAAGCTCCTGCATTGTTTTCTCGTGGCCACACACCAGAGAGTTGGTGTCAAATCAGTTAAAAGAGGAGCCACAGTGAGGCCTTGGTGCATTTTTAGTCTAAAACCACAGATTTTGGCACACTCGAATCATTGCTCTTGCCCTTTATAAAAGAATTTTTATAACTGAGTAGCCTAGGGAACAAAGGGAAGAAAAACCAAAAGGTAAGACATTGAGGAACCTCATGACCTTTAAATCCTTGTAGATGACCTGCCCATGGAGTTGGACTAAGATGCAAACACTCCCCCAGCCGTTCTTCTGTAGTGTATTTCCTGTTAAAAAAAAAAAAAATGCAGGTGTGCTCTGATTTTTACTAATCCCCTTCCAACAACACGAAAAAATATTTATACCAGTCCCGTTGCTAAGAAAAAACATAAATAGCAATGACTATTTGGGAGCTGGTGAAAAAAGTAATGTCTGTCATTCAAATGGGTTGTCACTTATTCCAGATTAGAATGATTTTCATTAATTCTTTCCAATCAGTATGACTTGTTCCAATACCCGCCCTTTAAAGAAATTAATAACTTCTTCTTTAAATAGCAGCTTGCCTGTTTGCCTTCCCCTCTTTATTTCTTGTAGGCAGGTATGCTGACAAGTCAATTTGTTTCCTACCAAACATATGTATTTGAGAAACTTAATTTTTAGAAAATGTTTGTTAGAGTTATTTTATATTAAAGTTGCATTTGGTAGAGACCTGGTTAGTGTATCTCAGAAGTTTATGATAGTAAGTACTCAAGGTGAAATGAAAGTGAAAGTTTTAGCATGAGGGTAACAAGAGAATACGCCCTTGGGTGTTTCTTACCATCCAGGGGAAGTTGCTGATATTGCTACAAGTGTCTTGGGCGAGTGTTCAGTGAGCTCAACCCCACCGGGGTATCAGTCTGAGTTAGGGAGAACTGAGGCCCAAACAGTCTCATTTCTAATTGATTAAGCTTGATTACATTTGCTCATGGCTTACCCTTTAAAAATGAGAAACTGAAGACAGCCCGAAGAATTTGAGAGATTGACCCATAGTCAACCACCAAATTGTGAAAGAGGCAGAACTCATATTTCTGAGCCATGGTTGTTAACGAGTTCATATATATTTTTCCTCTTTAGATCTTAAAAACTGGCACACTGTGAGCTATCAATATTTTTCATAGTCATAATTTCCTTTGGAGCTAAAATCACAGTGGTGTTAAAGGCCAAAATAAATAAACAAATTGAAGACAGAGCATATGTGAATATTTGTGATAGGATCAGTCATTATGTAAACGTCCCTCATAGGAAGCTTTGCCTTGGCAAATAACTGAGCTGTTCTAGTTCAATATTGCCACCTAGCATCCAGACATGGAACTCTGTGACCTAATATTAACCCATTACTTTCCATTTGTAGCATTACATTAATATTCATTCTCAGCCCATTTTCATTACAAATGTAAACATTGGAGCCACAGTAGGGACTTACTAGACTTTTGTGAGCCACCCTGAAAATCTGGCCACCAACTATTACAGAGGAAAAATGTGTAATTCCAAACAAATGACTAATTTTGACCATTTAAGTTCATTCATAAAGTGGATGTTTTGTTTTTTAAAATATTTTTACTTAAATATGTTTATAAATAATAATGATAGAGTACAAATTTAAATATTATCCTTTTACTCAGCATGAATGATGCTTAGACCTCCCCACAGGAGTATAATAGTGTACTCTCTGAATTAATTTGCTTTGCAGTATTTAAATCTGAAGACATTGACAGACAATAATAGCAAATATGTCAGAGAAATTTTAATATAGTATTCTATAGGAAAAATACAGGTTTTCAACTATCCATAAAAATCTTAATAAGTTAAAAAAAAACACTATGTGATTAAATGTTGGCTTGTGTATCATAAAGAAAAGTCCTTCTTTAAAAAAACAGCAGTGAGTTGGGGGTTAGAAGAGACTTCTAGTCCTCTTTCTGCTACGGGTTCTGCCCATATGACCCTGGCAAGTGTAGCTTTGGGCGGATGATCTCTAAGGTTTGTATTATTATAACACTAAAGTGTCACGTCGGATGTTTTAAGGTTGCTTTCGTTTTTAACACAATTATAGGGTGCTTGCCCCACCCGAAAACAAACAAACAAACAAATACCACACAACTTTGAACATTCCCCATTGCCTTACTTATTAATTTCGTTTTAGTTATGGAGACTATCGCCACCTAGAGGACATGACGGAATCCTGGCTAGAGAGTTATTCCTTCAGAATCGGTTTCTCCCTGTAACAAGTGATCAAGACAGGGATCCCAATTCAAAATCTCTGGTCACATTGCCCAGCCCTTCCTCTGCATACCTTATGCATTTTTGTCAAGAAGACAGGATATCATAATGATTAGAGCACAGACTCTCAAGTCGACAGCCTAGGTGCTACAGCTGTTCCTCCACTCAGCACCTGTATCATCAGAGGCAAACTAGAAGCCTCTAAGCCTGTTTTTCCACCTGTATGATATACATAAACAATACTGTCTACTTCACAGGGCTCTTGGGAGATGTATCTGACCAAATCCATGTGAGCCCCTTAGCCCAGAACTTAGCATATGACAAGGATTCAATAATTAGCTATTGGCCTGCCAGTCTCATCAAGGGAGAGAGATGGGGCCTGTGAGTGTGAGAAATAGGACATCCGGCTCTCTTTCTAACTTGTACATTTGAGAGAGGAGAGAGAGAGAGAGAGAGAGAGAGAGAGAGAGAGAGAGAGAGAGAGAGGCTTGACTTATTTCACCAGTGACAGCTGACCCATGACTATGAAATTGCATGCCTTTAGAAAACAGTATTTCTGACTTAAGGGAAGGGGACAACTATTTTCTGGCCAATCCCTTGTTCCTCAGACAATCCACACATCATCTAGCCACTGTTTTGTGGTTTTATTGTTGTTGTTGTTGGTTTGTTTGTTTTTAATCATCCGTTTTTATGCCTTAACTCTTATCAGAAATATCAGGGAGTTAAGATTTCAACATTAAATGTTGAGATGTGATTGGGCCAGTTACCGTTAACTTGTGCTGAGTGTTGAAGTTTTCAAACTGCTATGTATCATGTAGGATAGGTGTCCAAAGATTTTATGGAGTTTTTATTTTAAGTAAGACCCTAAGATTCGGTTCTTTAAAAAAAACTTCAGTTCGTATTCCATGTGCCCAATTGAGTCCCTCAGAACGCTGTTAATGAATTAAACTGTACAGCAGGGGGCGATGTCTCTCCATTTTCTCAAGAAAGTGCCTGTGGTTTCCTAATAGTTTGTTGCATCTGTAGACTGGAGTTTGCTAGTACATAAGGCTTGAACACAGATGTACAGTTAGGCTCAATTTGGGGCCTAAAAATGGGATCCTGAATATCAAAGGATTCCAAGTACAATTGATTGCAGTGGTTTAAAGTGTGTTATATGAGAGTTAATTTTGGGGGGTGGAAGGGATAGAGTTTTATAATGAAATAAGTTTCTGTGGGTTAAAAGAATATACAGTAGTTTCCCTTTATCCATAGAGTATATCTTCAAGACCCCCCCGCCCCCAGTGAATGCCTTAAACAGTAGCTAGTACAAACCATATATATATATATATATATATATATATATATATATATATATATATATATATATATAGAGGCCTGTTGCACGAAAAGATTCATGCAATAGGCCTTCCCTTCCCCTGGCTGCTGGCACCGGTTTTCCTCCGGCACCTGGGACCCAGGCCTTTGCTCTGGCCGCATCGCCTTCAAGCCTTCATTGCTCCGGCCAGAGCCGCCTTCAAGCCTTCGCTGCTCCGGCCAGAGCTGCCTTCAGTCTTCGCTCCGCTGCTTCGAGCCTATGTATGCAAATTAACCGCCAACAAAGATGGCGGTTAATTTGCATACCTCGCCGATTAGCCGATGGGGGTGTAGCGAAGGTATGGTCAATTACCATGTTTGTCTATTATATATATATTTATATATATATATATATATATAATATATATATATTATATATATATATACACTATGCTTTTATTCTCTACATACTTTCCTATGGCAAAGTTTAATTTATAAATTAGGCACAGTAGGAGAGTAACAATAACTAAAAATAGAATGAGTATAACAATATACTTTAATGTGAATGTTGTCTGTTTCTCTCTCCTTCTAAGAATATTTACTGGACTCACTTTTTTCACTAAGAAAGCACTTCATGGCTTCTCTTTGGCATATCTGCATTGCCAGCATCACTACTCTTGAGCTCTGGGGCCATTAATAAAATAAGAGTGACTTGAACACAGTAGATCTGCTAGCCCAGATGGTTACTAAGTGACTAACGGGTGAATGGTGTATACAGAATACACATTCTGGACAAAGGGATCATTCATGGCCTGGGCTGGACAGAGAAGATTCCATCATGCTACGCAGAAGAGCGCACAATTTGAAACTTATGAATTGTTTCTTTCTAGAGTTTTCCATTTAATATTTTCAGACCCTGGTTGACCCTGAATCCATAAAAAGGGAAACCACAGATAAGGGCAGACTACTGTATAGCATCAACTATGGTTTTATAAAAGTAATCCTCATTCTACAACCTCTGGATTAAACCGATGCTGTCTTTCAACTTTCATTTCCATGTTTATTTCCTACTTTCTATTGCTTTTGTGCTGCAAAAAAGCTCAAAAACACTCTGGCACCTGGCAGAGATACAGCCTTTGGTCAGGAGGAATTCATACTACACACATTTACAGACACCAATGAAGTTGTTTAAAGAACTCAATTATCATTTATAAAATTAGGTCTATATTCTAGACCAGTCTGCTATTGGCTCATCTACATCAATATTCTTCATAAAGATTGGTTTTTCAGCAGTCATGTGCTAGGCCAGAATCTAATCACATTGACGTGTGTCTGTGTGTGTGTGTGTGTGTGCACGCATGCGTGCGCGTAAACACACGCGCAGCCATTCGCTCAAACAACTAAACTTCTTAATATATAGCAATCATATCTGAGTGAATAGTCTTGGTCACAAATGTATTAATAGTTCCTAAGTAATAATAATTTGCATAGAAATTTACAGTTTTTAAAGCTCTTTCAGATGCTGGATCTCATTTGATTTTTTACATGAATCCTCTGAAGGTGAGGAAGACAATAGCTTTTGTCTCATTTTCTAAGCAAGGAAGATGAGATTCAAAGAGGTTGAACAACTAGTTTGCCCACAGTTACCAAGTCCTAAGTGACCACAGACACTCAAGTGTCTGTCCCCAGTGCTACCACAAACACCATCAACTGTGACCCTCTCATGATTCTTCATTATCACTAACTCAGAGGTTATTGAGTATTAAACCCAATATAGTACATATTACAGTAGAAGGTAAGTGCTTAAAATAAAATTTTATAGATTATTTTTTAATTTTTGTAATTGCAGTTCACATTCAATATTTTATAGTAGTTTCAGGTGTATAGCATAGTGGTTAGACAATCATATGCTTTTACAAAGTGATCCCCCCAATATTTCAAGTGCCCACCTGACACCATACATCTATATACATATATAAAAGCCTAAGCGACCGAACCACCAGTTGACCAGTCACTATGATGTGCACTAACCACTAGGGTGAAGACGCTCAACACAGGAACTTCCCCTGGTGGTCATTGTGCTCCCACAGCGGGAGCACTGCTCAGCTGACCGATGGGTGCCAGACACTGGGCTCACAGCTGGCAAGCACAGCTGTGGTGGCCCAAGCCTTTCCCGTCTCCCCTGCGCTACTGAGTGGCAGTGGCATGGCCTCCAGCCTGGCCACCTGCTGCTTCGCGCACGACTACATCCCCCAAGGGGTCCTGGATTGCAAGAAGGTGCAGGCCAGGCTGAGGAACCCCACGGGTGCACGAATCCATGCACTGGGTCTCTAGGAGTTATTATAATACTAGAGGCCCAATGCACGAAGATTCATGCAAGAATAGGCCTTCCTTCCCCTGGCTGCCAGCACCACCTTTGCTCAGGCCGGAGCTTCCTTTCCACCTTTACATGCTGCCCAAGGGCCCGGAGCAGCCGGGGTGGGGCAGAATGCCTGCGTCATCACCATGGCGATGACACAAGCATCCCGGCCCGGCCGCTGCCATCTTTTTTGCATCAATTTGCATATTCCCTCCTTATTGGCTGTGAGTGCCACCGTCTTGTCATGAAGTGACTGTCAATTTGCATATTCTGTCTTTATTAAATAGGATTATTGCCTATATACCTTATGCTGAACTTTACATCCCCATGACTATTTTATAACTACCAATTTGTAGTTCTTAATCCCTTCACCTTTTTCACCCAAACCCCCAACTCAACCTCTTCCCTTCTGTCAACCATCACTCTGTTCTCTGTATCTGTGAGTCTATTTGTCTTTCCTTTTTGCTTATTTATTTTGTTTTTTAGATTCCACGTGTAAGAGAGATCATATAGTATTTGTCTTTCTCTGTCTGCCTTAATACTCTCTAGCATAATACCCTCTAGGTCCATCCATGCTGTCACAAAAGGTAAGATTTCATTTTTTATGGCCAAGTAATATTCCACTGCAACTGGGTTGCTTCCATATCTTGGCCATTGTAAATAACATTGCAGTGAACATAGGGGTGCATATATTCTTTCAAATTAGTATTTTGGGTTTCTTTGGAGATATACCCAAAAGTGGAATCGCTGGGTCCTAAGGCAGTTCCATTTTTAATTTTTTGAGGAACCTCCATTCTGTTTTCCATAGTGGCGGCACCAATCTGCATTCCCACTAACAGTGCACAAGGGTTCCCTTTTCTTTACATTCTCGCCCACACTCATATGAATTATCTTGGTCACAAAAGAATGTGAGTTCAGAAATCATGATAAATCACTAAGGTATTATCTTAAGCCAGTGTGTCATAATCCATATAGAAGAAAATAATTTTGAAAATAGATCCATTTGACACCTTTCTGGTAGGGGCTGGGAAGTGGTAGGGAGCAGTATTGCTAGACTTTTATAATGGTGTCTAGAAATGAAAACTGAAAGCATATAACTGTTTTAACTATATCTGTTTAGTAAACAGTTAAAATTAACATATAATGTAAACATTCCTTTAAATTAACTCCTAAACACTTAGGGCTTTTGGGGGAATACTTTCTTGAAGGGACATCTGTATTCAGCTTGCACAAATGTCACCTTCTCATAAGGATTCAGCCTCTAATGTGTTTAATTGATTTTATGAAAGCTAAAATTGCAGATATATATATATATACTTTTGACTCATTTCAACTATAATTGTTCATTTTATTAGAAATAATAATTATTCTGAATAATATTTTAAATTGATTTTTCACTTGCTTATTAATTTACTCTTGCCTTGGGACCCTCCTTCATCCAGAGAAAGCATCTCCAATGTTATTATCTAAGGTTAACAGGAAAACAGGACTTAATTTACCGATATTGATTTCCTAGTAATAACTTTCCTGAAATAGTTCTCTTCTGTGAAAACTGATATTTAAATAGCAGGTATAATCTGAAATACCAGAACAATTCCACAGACACATTCAGCAAATGTTGAAGTGTCTGCAATATGCCAGTCCTGGGGCAGGGCCACGTAAAGATATAGGAAAACCATGTCCAGCCTGGAATCCACCACACACAGGGCTCAGGGGACACTTCCTAGTACTGATATTTGTGCCAGGCCTTGAAGTGTACGTAGGTGTTTGCCGAGTAGATGAGGAAGGAGGCATTTTGGGGAGAAAAATATAGCAAGAGTGCAGGCATGGAGATGTGAAGGCACAGCAGTCCCCAGAGTGGGGGAGGCATGAAGGGTGGTCCAGCCTCCGCTTGCTAACCCTGCCTGTGGGAGCTGGGTGCCCCAATTCCTCCAGCCCAGTCACCCTGCTCTAAGACAGCCCTGCCCAAGGCAGGAACAGTATCAGCAGCCTCAGCTCCCTATGTGGTACAACCTGGAACTGAGCCACATACCAACCCCAGAAGCAGTGGCCAAGCCACAGTTGCCAGAGGGCCATGTGTCACCACCACCCCCATTTCCCTACCCTCTGCCAAGCCTGACCACCACCCAAGGATCCCACACTTCCCAACAGTGCATCCGGGATACTGCCAGGTTCCCAGGTTCCTATGCTGGGGTTCCTCCTTGCTATTTTCCCAGTCTCCTCACCTGAGATCCAGCCTGGGCCACCCATTTGTTCCAGTTGGTATTACTCTGCCCCACTGAGCATCCCACTACATGTCTTCAGATACCAACGACTGCCCTGCCTCACTGCCTAGCTTAGCCTCCTTTGCCCACCAGCATGGACTTCCCTTCTGTTACCAGTCGCTCCTTGACCCAAGTGTGAGCTGACTGTGTCCCCTGATACTAGCTCTGGTCTTCCTAGCCCCCTTTGCTGGGGACCCTTGGGATCACCATTCCAGAAGTTTCTTTCCCCTAGCCCCAACCTCCCACACCATGCATCCTGGGAAATTGATCTATTCTAGGTCTCATCCCTCATCCTCTGGGGAACCCCAGATGCCCTCCACGGTGTGGCCAGGCAGGGGGTGTACACTTTTCTCTTATGATTCATTTCTCCAAATGAAAACCTGGCTCATAATATCTGTGTGTCGAGGTGAATTTTTTCTTCTTCAGAATTTAATCACTTCTGCTCTGAGCAGTTTTTAGTTCAGCTCGACAGGAATATGCTTTGCACTGAGTAAGAATATTACTAAGGGTGAAATTAGTCACCACAATTTTCAATTTCTGGACTTTCCTAATAAACTCCGCAAAGCTGAAATGCTTCTAAAGCCTGGCCAGAGAAGATGAAAGGGAGACCTGCCCCCAGAGGTGAGGGGTGATCTTTAGAGAAGACCCTGTGGTCTCCCTGCTCTTTCATGCCCAAGGGCCCTGTCACCCCGGGGATTCATGTGGTGATGTGGAAAGAGCAGGAGGCAGAGAATCTCAGAACTGTCTCTACGCCCTTGGCTCATGGCCTTGCCTCTCTGACATTCTTTGCTTATAAAATGCACCCCCAGCTGGGGTGAAACTCAATCCTTACCCATTTTGCATGACTCAACATTTTACCATGGAAGCTTCTATTTTTGTTCGCCTAAATCTTTTTCAAATTAAAAATACTATTTCCCCGTCTGTGTATTTTCCAGACATTTTATTGACATTTGATAAAGTCACATCTTGCAAATGGCGCTGGACCGTGACAGAATACAGCGACCAACTACAGGCGCACCTGTGCACAGAACAGGGCTGGTTTTGTGGTTCCTTGCGGGCTATATTAAGCGCATGCATTTCATTGTGCACAAGCCCACAGAGAATCCAGTGTCATGCCCCACAGAGAAGAGCAGGAGAGTTCTCCTTCTTTCAGATACTCTGACGGGAAAGCCTTGCCCCCTCCCCCACCCCACCCCACCCCAGCTTTTCTACCATGTGCTTCTAGGTACTTCTGCTGCCGTGTCAGAGCCAGACACCACCGAAGCTGTTTTTCACAACACGTGTTCCTAGAATTTGACCTGCCTGTTTTCTAACTATATTTTTTATGTATGAAAGTAACGTGTGCATATAATTAAAAATCAAACAGTACTGAGAGACTGCTAATGAAAAGCAGCCGCTTCCCACTCCAGCCCTCCCCACCGCGGAGCCTTGTTTGTGCAGAGGCGCCCACTCTCAGCACAGCGAGCGGTTTCTGCCGATAACCACCGCTCTATTTATAACTGCTGTGCACGGGCTGGTGTTTCTGCATTTATTTATTTGAGCGTTGTTTTTAGTTCTCTTATTCCATCACCCTTACCTCTACTTCCTCCCCCCGGTCGTCCTAATATGGCAATGACCGTGTTTTAGTTGCATGGCCCCTGTTTGTATTACTGTGACTGTATACATTTGTTTGTCGCTGATCCAAATAGCATGCTGTCATTTTGTGTCATTTCTTGAATAATTTGTTGTTTTCCCTGGAATTAATTATTGCCTTGGGGTGTTGTTTTTTATTTGCTTAGATTTATTTATAACTCGGAATTTTTGTATGTGCCATTAGTTCTGTTGTATACATATTCTTTTGATGTTTCTTTCAATGTTCTTATCAGATAAGCAGATCCATTCCGTTGACCCACCTCCCAGGACCACTCCCCTTCTCCACCAGAGCTCTGCCTTCCTGGTTCAATGGTGCTGATTACTCAGAAACGCCTTTGGCAGCTTCCCTTGGACACAGCTCTGTGTTGGATCCCTGGCCTCTTGAATCCCATGAATACTGTTTCTGGATTTATTAACTCATTTTATTCCAAGATACTCCCAAGTAGCTTCCTGATTAAAGGTGCATGGGAGGGAGTGAATTCTCTGAATCACTGAATGTTTGAAGAACTCTACTCTCTCGCTGAATGGCCATTTTGGCTGAGTACAGGTTTCTTCATACACGCGTTCCATTTTCCACTTCTTTTTCCCTGACTTTCTCGTTTTTTCTCTCTTTTCCCTGGGTTCTTCCCTTTTTTCCTTTTATGGAATTTTATAACAATATTATCAGCGTGCTGAGTATTCAGTAGCTACTTTTCTTTTCTTTCTTTTTTTTTTTTAAATATATTTTATTGATTTTTTACAGAGAGGAAGGGAGAGAGATAGAGAGCCAGAAACATCGATGAGAGAGAAACATTGATCAGCTGCCTCCTGCACATCCCCCACTGGGGTGTGCCTGCAACCCAGGTACATGCCCTTGACCGGAATCGAACCTGGGACCCTTGAGTCCGCAGGCCGACGCTCTATCCACTGAGCCAAACCGGTTTCGGCCAGTAGCTACTTTTCAAGCTTAAAATGTACATTCTTTTAATTTCTGAGAATGTTTCTTGTCTTATTTCTTTTGAGATTTTATCGCCACCCTTTTCTCTGTTTCATTTCTGGAATGCTGTTGATCAGATTTGAAGCCTTAGGTTCATCCTTTCTATGTGCTTTATTATTTTTTCCTCTCTAATTTTCACTTTTTTTTTTTTTTTTTTTTTTTTTTACCTCTGGAAGAGTTCCTCAATTTGTATTCCCATCATTCTGTTGAATTTTTTCTTTTCCAAGAACTCTTTTAAAATATTTTTTCTTTTTACATAATATTTTGTTCTAATTTATTAGATGCAACACCACCTTAAATCTCTGAAAATGACAGAGATTTTTTTTAAAAAAGTTTTTTATTCATTCTGTGTTATCTCTATCTGCTCCAGGTTCCTCTTCACTGTTTTTTGGTTGGTTTGGGCCTCTTTTCAGTCCGAAGGCTTTCCTCTGATAATCTTTGTCCGAGTTTGTATTTGAGGGTGAGGCACTAAAGAGCTGGTTAAAAGGGCTGAGCAATGGGAGAGGCTTATGGACTACAGGATTCTACTTGGGACGACCACACAACACTAGAAAGTTTGCTGGGGGCGGGGGGCGGGGGGTTACTGATTGTAGGTCTTTTTTCTTTGGTGCTTCTTCAATTTCCCCACTGAGAAATTCCCCAAACATTTGCTTGGGGGATGGGACATGAGGTGGGGCAGGGCAGTGGGGTATACATCTGGTTGCTGCTGTGGGAACAGGAGCTGAAGGTCCCCATTTACCTAATTGTCCTTATTTTAGCCCATGCCTCTCCTTTCTCTCCTCTGGGTTAGCAAATCAGTCTGGAGCCTCTGCCCAAATTCCTTGGAGATTAATCCTATGATTGCCTGCTCCAGGGCAATGGAGAATGCCTGGAGAATGGGGAGAAAGCCTCACAGCACACCTGGCTGCATGCAGCTGTGGGGGAAACGTGGGGCTCAAAAGCTTCATACCCAGACTGCCTGCCTTGTGCCCAGCTTTGCACCTGGGACACCGGGTGCCACCCCTCCATGTCTTAGGGGTTGTGCAGGGGGAGCTGTCACTCCTGATGAATGTATGTCCCCTCTGCCAACACTTCAGATGTGCTTCCTCTGCTCTGCCACGTCAAATGTGCTCCTAGAGCTGCTTTTCACCTTCCGGAAACTGGCAGAAGTCTGTCTTCCTCTGACATCCCTCTCCAATTCTTGTCCTTGTGATCTCGCAATCATTTATAAGACGACTAGAGGCCCTATGCACGAAATTCGTGCACTCGGGGGGGGGCGGGGTTCCTCAGCCCCACCTGCACCCTCTCGCAGTCCAGGAGCCCTCGGGGGATGTCTGACTGCCAGCTTAGGCCCGCTCCCTTAGTGCTGCTGTGGAGACCGGCTTCTGGCTGCGAGGCCCTGCCCCTGTGGGAGTGCACTGACCACCAGGGGGGCAGATCCTACATTGAGCATCTGTCCCCTGGTGGTCAGTATGCATCATAGCGACTGGTTGTTTTGTTGTTCAGTCGATTTGCATATTAGCCTTTTATTATATAGGAATATTCTTTACTGTCATTTTTGTGAAAATCTTCAAAGGAGAGGAATTGAAGGCATGTAATCAGCCTACTGCATCTGGCTGGGAGTGTCCTAAGTACTTGGACTTAAAGATTGTGGTGACCAGTTTTGTGTCTATAGCTCTTAGCTAGGTCTGTTATACATGCTTCTTTCATGTGATAGTTGCATATGCACCTTCAGCATCTGTGTCTTGGTGAAATAAATAGTACTGGTGAAATTTCAAAAGCAAAACAAACAAAAACAAGAGCCATTAATGATAATTTATTAATTAGACCCCATTGGTTTTTTACTGAATGATGTTGTGATAATGAGGCTCAAAACTACTATTTTTCAAATTATCTCAGAGACAAACCAGGCCTGTATTAGTGATCTCTTTGATGGGAGAGAATGTATATGACAAGAACTGATAAAAAGACACTCTCGTGACCCGAGGCAGAGTGCACGACCATCCAAAGGCACATTCCTATGTAACTCGGTGGAAACATGCGTCCGCATTACATGTGCTCTCATGTGCCACTTCCCTAGTGCAATGCAAGGACACTCCAGCCCTGAGAGTCCAGGGCCTCAGAGAACACTGTCAGCTAATGTCCCGAAGAAAAAGCAGCCATTGAGAGGGTTTCTCGGCAGCAGCTGCCTTAGAAGCAGTAGCAGCAGCTCATATAACAAATGTTTCATGACGAATGCAAACAAAAGCCAGCTCTGAAATTCCAGCCTCGCCATGTCCAAGCCCGTTCAAAATCTTATAACCGCTCGGTGCGAGTTTTCCCTGTCTAAATGCATTCCATATGGGGCGTGGTGTTAGGGCTGCTGGGATCTCCTGCGTTCACTCTGAAAGTGGTTTTTAAAGCCCAGACTGAGAGGAAACTCAGTCAGTGGGAAAACAAACTCAGAGTAAACACTGAGGCTCAGGTGTGGGAGGTGTGTTTGTTTCCCCGCCAGGCACACCCCCTGCAGTGGGGCTGGAGGCTGGGAATGGGTTAGCTAGCGGTTAGTGGGGCCCCTGCGTCTGCTTCTGTAAGTGTGGTCTGAGGACCGGTGCCCATCTGCAAGCTGTTTGCTACCAGCCCATGATGAGACAAGGGCACGAGTTGAGACTAAGCCTTCAGAAACTTGGATGGTAATTGGGCATGGCTGTGATGATTTTTTTAATGACTAATTTTTTATTTATTGATTGATGAGAGAGAGAGAGAGAGAGAGAGAGAGAGAGAGAGAGAGAGAGAGAGAGAGGAGGAGGAGAAGGAAGTAGAGGAAGAGGGGAAGGGGAAGGGGGAAGGGGAAGGGGAAGGAGAAGGAAGAAGACAGAGAAACATCCATTTGTTAGTCCGCTTATATATGCATTCATCGGTTGATTCTTGTACATCTCCTGACAGAAGGTTGAACCCACAGCCTTAGGAGGAGCTGGCTCAGTAGTGTGTGGAAAAGCTTCCTCTCAGACCCCGAGCCCAGTGAGATCGATCCAGAATGCCCTGCGGAGGAGCAGAGAAGTCACAGGGGGCATAAATCTGGATCATTGGGCACACGGGCCTGAACAGGCTTCCTTAGGCGCATAGCCCAGGGAAAGACCTAGCGCTGGGAGTTCCTGCCTTTTGTCCCCTAGTCCATGCTCCTTGCCCTTCAGGAGGGTGTCTCGCCTCTCCCTGGGGGCACCAGCCTTACGCTGAGTCCTGAAGACTCCACGATGGTGGAGGGCATGGGCACAGTCTCTGGTCACAGTGAAATGCACGCACCACGGTTTGGATGCCTGTTCTGTATTTGTTCTCTCCTCTGACTGAAGACCCAAGTCCCTCTGTTGGTCATGCTTCGCCCATAACCAGAATGAACGTCATTGGGAGCAAATGACGTTTCTCTTCTGCTTCTTCCTACTCCATCTTTCTAGAGAGATTCCCCCCACTCCACCCTGCCTCCCGACCCCCAGCATCCCTGTAGGGCACTCCCACACTTTAAACTGCCCACTCCATGCCAGTAGTCCTTGGCATCAGAACCACCGTCTCCTAAAGCTTAGCTATCCTGTGGCCCGCTCCCTCCCAGACAATTGTAGAAGTATGAAGGTATTTACAGCTGACAGTCACACAGTTCGTCTTGTCCAAGGGAATTTCTATTAACAATGACAATGATAGTAACTCCTAGAACAGTGCTTTGCACATTATAGGAATTCAATAAAAATTCATTGAAATAATATTGAAGGCATGTACTTTGATAAGCATTTTATGTGGAGTCACTAACTTCATCTTCAGAACAACCCAATGACATAGATACTTTCATTATTCCCATTTTATAGATGAGTAGATTAAATTTAAAGAGATATTAAATGACACATCACTATTTTATGAGGAGATTCCTTAGAAAAAGAATCCTTTCAGGTACTTTTTATTATACGTGTACTTACAATGATTTAAAAGAGCTTTTTAGGGGAAAATATGTTGCTGTATTCATCTAAAGTTGGTGCACTAAAACTACAGGAAGGTGACGTAAACTTTCGTTGGAGCTAGTCCATTATCTTGCCTCTTTGCCGCTTTCCTTCAGCATGTGAGCAACAAGGACAGAGCATGAAACCTCGGTGGCCTTAGTGGGTGGTAATACACTCTACACCCCAGTAGCCTGCCCGGGGTCACACAGCACCAGGCTTTGGACCCAAGCATAACCACCGCACTAACCTGCCACCTGTGGTCTAATGGAGTCCTCCTGAGGTGTGACACTTCACTTCAAGGGAAGAACTTGTCAACAGTAGCAGTGCAGGCATGGGCCATGCTCCCAGAATGAGAGCTTTCTGCAGAGGACTAGATTTTGAGCAGCACCATTCCTCCTCCCAGGAAACCATACCATCTATACAGCGCTCTGCTCTGCCCACAGTAGGTGTTCTGAATCTGAAGGCCACCACCTGGTCCTTGGGGAATCCTTACGCTGGCTCGTCCCTCTTACTCTATATGGGAAAAAAAAAATACGTGTGTGCCTGCTTTTTCCTGGGAAGCAAAGTATGTTCAGATTTGCGTAGGCGTTCCCAACCCCCCAGGCTAGTAAGAGTCACAGACCATGGAGAGACCAGCTCTCCAGGTCTCTCCTGCTCACCCCTCCACCCTCCCTTTCCAGGGGCTGGTCCCTAGAATGCCTGCGCACTGCCAACATGTCCCTTCAGCAGGACTTTTAGCCCTATCACAGAAGCGTAAGCCCCGTGAGTGTGAGCCTTGACACAGACAGGCCAGAGCTATGGAGAATGGCCAGTAGGGCTATTGAGTTGGCTCCCAGTCAAAACTGGCCCGATATGGACTGAGGTTAGCCATATTGTTTTAGAACCAGAATATAGAGCTGATGCTCCAAATGGTGACGAAGTCTTGTGTTTGTTCAGGGTGATTTTTGGCTCTGCCATGCTTCTAGATTGCCACATTATAGCTTAGGATATTGTTTGCCTAAGTATAATAGGGCTTGTGAGTTGGTTCCTGGCATCGATCGTGGAAGATTAGCTTACTTTCACCAACCCAGAATCAGCCCCAATGGCTATCAAGAAAGACCACACAACTCCCAGAGTGTCTATAAGTAGATACCAAACCACATGTGTTATTAGTCTTGATCTTAGACCAGATTATTATTGACTTTGCTTTGGTTGAAAGTGTGCCCCATCATATTGTTAAAATAGAGTTTCACAGCCTGTGAGTGACTAGGGTACGTCACTTTTAAGATGTTTTTCCAAAAGAAAATGTTAAATCCCAAATACATTTTTTGGCTGAATAGTTGGTTTTAATGGTCCAGAGTCGAAAACTGTAACTTAATTCCTTGTAAAACTTAAATCAATTTCATGAGGGTTCTGCTAAACAGTTCCCTCTGTTCAGCTGGAGATTTCTACTAGTTCCTAACCCTTCGGATATATTAACATATTCTTTTAAAGTGCCAATGTTTTTCCACTTTAAAAAATTCTGTTGTCAGTATCTGACTTCTGTTGACATGCAGTAGCTTATTTGTGGCCTCAATTGTGGTGCTGTGGTTATAGTTTCCCCTTTCTCTCACTCCCTTTTTCCTTGGTATCAGTGAGGGAACACCGTGTCCAAATAACAATCTCCATCTGCAGTTTCCCAAATCGTGCTTTCTGAAGGTGATGGGGGTGGGTGGGAGTGCTGTTCAGAAGTCTGTATCGCTAAGTTGAACTTAATATTAAGTGTGGCTGGGGTCTCCCATGCCTCTTTCAGCCGTGGGATTTATTGGTGCAATGGTGTCTGCTACATGCCTGTGGCTCGCACTTAATACCACCAGAGACAAGAATGCTGAGCCCTGCTGAAAGGCAGTAATGCATCTGGAGAGCTCCTGAGAAAGATCCAAGGCGTTTTCAAGTTTGCTTAATAATGTGCTCAGAGGTCTAAAGTTTTGGGCACAAATAGCAAAACTTCTTCCAATAGCACGTGCTTTAGATATCAGGTTCATGTGGGGTAGGAAGCACTTGCAAAAAGGAATCCACCCAAAAGAAAAAGGCCAACATACCAGCATCAAAGGCTTAGTGTTTTGTTTTGTTTTACAAAACGGAAAAGAATCTTACCCTGGGTGAGTACCCTTTGCTGAAATAATCAATATCTCACCAAGAGTGGGCGAGATTCTGTAAGTTGGTAAATGCCATTCTTCAGTAGGTGTGTAACCGATCTGGGACTATTTTCAGACTTAGAGAGACTTATGAGTCCTGAGGTTGAGTCCTAGGACACAGTCTTTAGATAACGTATGGATGTGTCAGCTTTTCTGGTTGTTAAAGGATATTTATCATTAGCTCTTTGAGCTCAGAAACTGTAAATCTAAGTTCATCTTTTTATGAAACTAATTTCTTTGGAAAGGTACTCCTATCTTCCTTATTTTTCCATAAGTTCCCCTTCATTTTTTAGTAAATTTTTTTTTTATTTTTTTTTTACTAAATATATAGTGCTAGGGAGAAATACAAAGAACTTATTTGTTCTACAAACTCAATATGTGTAGCAAACATGTTTTTGAGCACCTGTGTGTCCACCCCTGCTAAGGGCAGGAAGTGCTTCTTGGTGCTCCGGGGGCACTGATGAGTGTCCTGATTCTCTTGTCCACCACCCGGGGGTGATAGGAGATGCTGGCCTGGGAAGCCCCAAGGGATTCTAGAGTGATGTCGATACCTCACACACTGAGCAGCACTTGGGGTGGAAAAACCAGCTTAAAGTCTACTGGATTCTCTCAGAGAAAGCAGCGGGGTCTTCAGAAGCAAGGCAACTCCTAGTTCTCTGTTTTCTTTAATCCTCTTTGTGGTATTTCATGGTGGTTTTTTTCTTTATTTAAAGGGAGATAGATCACCCTACAGCTCCATCATGTTGCCATTCACCCAAGTTTGAAAGATTGAAGTCCTCTCAGTTATAATTAAAGATAACCACCACCCAAAATCCTGCCTGAAAGCATTATGCGGAATTTCCAGCTCACCATAGAAAGCACAGATGCAAGATAGCTGGGTGCCAGACACGTGTCTCTCAATCACTACTGTTTCCTCAAGGCCACAGTCAAGAAATAGTCCATGGAAAGAGATTTCCCTCTTAAAACCATACAGACCTTTAATACTCTTAGGACATGCATGTGTCTGGAGTGCATCATTGCAACCCTATTTCTGGGGCTTGGAGTTTTTGACTTAGTGGACAGAGTCCACTGGTAAGCAGCAATGGCTTCAACCCTGGAAGTTTAACAAAAGTAGGCTCAGAGGCTTCTTTCATTTGGAATTGTACAGGCTACACACAGTGAGTGTTATAAGCTGGTCCCAGCACCAGCTGCTGAGTTTGAGCCACCACTGCCTACTTTAGCAGGCCAAGAGGTTAGCTGGGCCTTTGGGAACCTAGTTCACTTCACCTTGTCCTTGACAGTCTATTAGGAAGCTAATAGCTGCACTTTCAGAAAAGCCTTCTTCTGTTAGTGAGGTTTTTTTTCCTCTTTTCCTGAGATGAGAAAGCAGGAGCATATACAGGTCAGGGACATGGACTTTGGAGCCAATCGACTTGGGTTTGAAATCAGCTCTAATTCGTAGCACCTGTTTAACCCTGGGCCAGTTCCTTAACCTATCTGGGCTTTAGTTTCCTCCTGTCTGAAAGAGGAACATGGTGACCTTACAGAGGGCGGCTAAGGTTTAATGGAGATAATGTACTAGTGGACAAATGTACAGTTTCCAAGGCACTTTTCTGGTCATTTTATTTGATTCCTCATTTTCAGTCTCTAGTAGGGCAGAGTTTTCAACAAGTGCTCAAGCTGGTCCAGTCTTTGAGTTTCAAAGGAGAGCAACACAGTTGTTCCAAAGTCTATTTGTCATAGTGTTGAGTTCCAGTGTTCCCTGGAATGATGCGTAGTGGTGTGTGGCATGAGAACTCTGCTGGCTTCAGCCTTTCTTGTGGTAGTAGAACTGCCCACTTTGTGCCTACTGATCTGGGCAGCTTGACTTCTTGGAAGTGTCTCTGTTTGGAGTTCAGAAGAAATTCTTTTCCTTCTGCATTATTTTTGAAAATCGCCTTTGAAGTCAGTAGAGTTGTTTTCTAATGCAAATGTAGAGGTCACTTGAAGTTGACCAACCACATCCTGTGAAACTTTCCCACTTGCTCTTCTAGTTTATTTTTAATATAAATCAAAAGTAAAACGACATCCGCACCCCATCTCAGATGCAAATTGAAGCCAGACTTTGTTTCCACATATCTGTGAAATGGAGTAAGTAAGCTAATGGGGAAAAAAGAGTGGTGCTAATACTTAGCCATATTCAACCAATACTTGCTAATGCCCAATTAACATTGAGTTTTCAAGAATGGTGCTGTGAGCATATAGCCCTTGTTTCTTTAATGGACTAGAACTAGGATTTTAACACCAAGGCTCATTAGTCAGAGTCATGGAAACACATTTTCATTACTATGTATGGAGCATTTCAAAATGTAAAGTCTTCTTGGCTTTCTGAAACCTAATCTATTGTGCCTCCCACACCTAGGCCATTTCCGTGTAGTCGGCTTTAAGTGAGCTCAGAAATTTTCATCAGGAAATAGCAACCACCACAGAAATGCAAAACAAGGGGATGATCCATGTCTGTGCATGCAAATGTAGATGATCATAAAAATGTCATTTTTCTCAAATTGGCATACAATTTAAAGAAATTCTTTTAACTTAAAGTGATTCTCAAGCTCATCTGGAAAAAATAAACATATAAGATGGCCAGTGATTTTTTAAAAAATCAAAAGGTATTTGCCCTATAAGATTCTAAAATATTAGAAAGCTCCTGGGCTTAATATAATGATGTAAAGACACAAGCTCAGACAGACAAGTCAGTGGAACAAAACAGATGCCAATGTAAAAAGTGATGTGCGATATGGTAGAGATCATCATGAGGAAAGAGTACATGAAGGTGGAAAATGTTGGTTAGTTGTTTAGAGAAAAAATAGAATCTCACATTATACCATGGACCTGAATAAATTTCAAATGGCCTAGAGAGTGAATTTTTTAATAGAAATAAAAGAGGAATAGAAGAAAATATAGGTGCCCATTTTTACAATGATAGAGTTTTGTTAAGGATCTACTAGGCAATAAAACAAATATATATACAAAAAGAGTCAAGAATATATAAACTTAACTGAAACAAAGTAAGCATGTTTAAAACTACTTAAGTGGGCAAAAATATTTGTAACAATGATATCATATGGTTAATATAATTAATATATAGTTTTTATAAATCCATAAGAAAAACACTAACAGAAAAAAGTAGGGAAAAAGAAATACAAGTGACCAATAAATGTATTTTAAAATAAGCCCAGTCTCACTAATAATCTAGGAAATGCACATTATAATGTGCATTATTAAATTATTGTTGTCTGTTAAGTGGGGAAACACTGAGCAGTATGAGTGTCCCTGATGATGGGAGAGTGCAGAGAAGTTGCATTTTAGTAAATAATTAGGAGACTGCTGAGGGAGGGAAAATTGGTACAATCTGGGGTAAAGAGTAATTTAACAATACATAGTACCAGCCTTTAGAATGTAATGGCAGGGAACTGATGGAAATATCCTATATCTTCATTGTTGCGGTGGTTTCACATGTATGTAGCTGCCAAAACTCATTGAATTATATTAAAGTATGTGTTTATTAAATGTAAGCTGTTCCTTGATGTTTTGATGAGCAAAAAACAATGTTTATAGCATTTGATGCAGTCATTCTAATTCTAGAAAACAAATCAGACAGGTGCATAAAAACTATTCTAATGATGCACTTCACTGTATAGTTAAAAATTGCAAAGCAAAACGGACTTAAATATCTAAAAGTAAAAAAAAAAATGGTTATATAAAATTTGGTACATCAATATGAAGAATAACACACACTAAACTATTAAAGTTGTGTTTCAAAACCATTTAATGACATAGGCAATTGCTCAAGATATGATTGGACATGAAGTGTGGAAGAAAAGGGTAGCTAATAGTATTTATATGATGCCAATTTTATTAGAAAAACTATATAAGCAAGGAGTATAGTGAAATTGAAATATCTACAAAATGTTCATGCTCATTAGTCATATCTCTAGGTGATAGGAATCTAGTGATTTTTTTTCTTTATTTTCTAATTATTGTATAATAAGCATGTAGAATTTTATTTATTTCTTTAAAATATATTTTTATTGATTTCAGAGAAGAAAGGAGAGGGAGAGGGAAATAGAAACATTAATGATGAGAGGGAATCATTGATCGACTGCCTCCTGCACTCCCCCCCCCACCACCACTGGGGATCGAATCCACAACCCAGGCATGTGCCCTTGACCAGAATTGAACCTGGGACCCTCAGTCCATAGGCCAACACTCTATCCACTGAGCCTAACCAGCTAGGGCAAGCATGTAGAATTTTAAGTTTTGGGAAAGTATTATTTGTTTTAGGAAAATAATTGAATGGTCAGATAAAAATTACATGTGACAGAGAGAAGCAGAAGCCCGGTCCCCTAGACCGCTGTGACATTGCTAGCATCACACAGAACTTGAACCCCTCTCTTCCGTGTACTTTTCTGCACACGCAGCAACATTGACTCCCCTGCGTAAATGAAGACCGTCACTCTCTAGGGGGCAGTGCAGATCCATGCAGATGCAATCCAGGGCTCTGCTTTTTGTCTCTTGCCAGCCTCTCTCCCTAAAGACTTCCAACTTCTTATCAGCAACTCTCCTTTATATTTCGACAAATTGCCTACCAAATTCTAGCCAATGGTCCTTTTAAAATCCATCTCTAGTTATATACACACACACACCCCCACACACACACACAGCTTTTTCTGGATGTATATAGGAGATGTGAACTCGTGTGACAATTTCTAGTCCTGAGATACTAAAATTCTATGTCTCTGATATTATACATACAAAACCCTAGAGATTCCATCAAAAAGCTACTAGACTTAATACATGAATTTGGCAATGTAGCAGGATACAAAATTAACCCCAAGAAATCTGAGGCATTTCTATACACCAATAGTGAACTTTCAGAAAGAGAGATTATAAAAACAATCCCGTTTACCATTGCACCAAAAAAATTAAGCTACCTAGGAATAAACTTAACTAAAGAGGTAAAAGACCTCTACTCAGAAAACTACAGGACGTTGAAAAAAGGTATAGAGGAAGACATAAACAGATGGAAGAACATACCGTGTTCATGGATTGGTAGAATCAACATCATTAAAATGTCCATACTACCCAAAGCAATCTATAAATTCAACGCACTTCCCATTAAAATACCAACGGCATACTTCAGAGATCTAGAACGAACTCTCCAAAAATTCATCTGGAATAAAAAAAAGACCCCAAATAGCTGCAGCAATCCTGAAAAAGAACAAAGTAGGTGGGATCTCAATACCAGATATCAAGTTGTATTACAAAGCCACTGTTCTCAAAACTGCCTGGTACTGGCACAAGAATAGGCATATAGATCAATGGAATAGAATAGAGACCCCAGAAATCGGCCCGAACCAATATGCTCAATTAATATTTGACAAAGGAGGCAAGAACATACAATGGAGCCAAGATAGTCTCTTCAATAAATGGTGCTGGGAAAATTGGACAGATATATGCAAGAAAATGAAACTAGACCACCAACTTACACCATACACAAAAATAAACTCAAAATGGATACAGGACTTAAATGTACGACGGGAAACCATAAAAATTCTAGAAGAATCCAAAGGCAACAAAATCTCAGACATATGCCGAAGCAATTTCTTCACTGATACAGCTCCTAGGGCACTTGAAACTAAAGAAAAAATGAACAAATGGGACTACATCAAAATGAAAAGCTTCTGCACAGCAAAAGAAACCATCAACAAAACAACGAGAAAACCCACTGTGTGGGAAAACATATTTGCCAATGACATATCTGATAAGGGCCTAATCTCCAAAATTTATAGGGAACTCATACAACTTAACAAAAGAAAGATAAACAATCCAATCAAAAAATGGGCAAAGGACCTAAATAGACACCTTTCAAAAGAGGACATCCAGAAAGCCAAGAGACATATGAAAACATGCTCAAAGTCACTAATCATCCGAGAGATGCAAATCAAAACAGCAATGAGGTACCATCTCACACCTGTCAGACTGGCTATCATCAACAAATCAACAAACGACAAGTGCTGGAGAGGATGTGGAGAAAAAGGAACACTTGTGCACTGCTGGTGGGAATGCAGACTGGTGCAGCCACTATGGAAGACAGTATGGAGTTTCCTTAAAAAACTGAAAATGGAACTCCCATTTGACCCTGTGATCCCACTTCTAGGAATATATCCCAAGAAACCAGAAACACCAATCAGAAAGGATATATGCACCCCTATGTTCATAGCAGCACAATTCACCATAGCTAAGATCTGGAAACAGCCTAAGTGCCCATCAGTAGATGAATGGATTAGAAAACTGTGGTACATCTACACGATGGAATACTATGCTGCTGTAAAAAGGAAGGAACTCTTACCATTTGCAACGTCATGGATGGAACTGGAGAGCATTATGCTAAGTGAAATAAGCCAGTCAATAAAGGAAAAATACCACATGATCTCACTCATTCATGGACAATAGAGACCATTATAAACTTTTGAACAATAATAGATACAGAGGCAGAGCTGCCTCAAACAGATTGTCAAACTGCAGCGGGAAGGCCGGGGAGGGTTGGGGGGCAGGAGGTAGGGGGGTAAGAGATCAACTAAAGGACTTGTATGCATGCATATAAGCATAACCAATGGACATAAGACACTGGGGGATAGGGAAGGCTAGGGGACTATCTAGGGCGGGGGGATAAAATGGATACATATGTAATACCCTTTGTAATACTTTAAGCAATTAAAAAAAAAGCCACAAAAAAAATAAAATAAAATAAAATTCTATGTCTCTACTTAACTCTAGAAACTATTATCTTGACATATGAACTATTGTGTAAACACCATAAGGGCAGGAATTGGCTTCCTGGGTCTGAACCCTTGACCATTTGAGGTAACCATGAAGATACTTAGGATGGTTTGATTACATGAGGGTAGACATAGGTCTTTTCTACCACAGAGTGACTGTCCTTGATCTGAAAACAAATTGACTTAACTCTGCAGTAGCTGACTTCCTTCCTCCCCACAAGTCATCATAACATTAAGATTAAATGTCAGCATCACAGTTTAGCCAAACCAGATGTGAACTGTGCCACTAATTTCATGCCAGGGATGCAGGTTTGACTATGCATCCTTTATATGCTTTTTATTGAGTGACTACAGGTGGCACCCGATAAAGTCTGCATTCTCTGGTATCTTGAGGCCATTGATTTGTTAGGTTTGTAGGTGTGGACACTCCAAGTTCTGCTCAGCCTCCCTCATGTTCCATAGCACAGTTCTAAAGGAATGTTAAAATGACATTTGCCTCTTTACTTTTCCTCTTGGCTGATGGGGATTCTTTCTGAGAGGTAAACACGAGAATTTTCAGGGAGTAAAGTTTAGACTTCGTTGATATTTTTTCAATAAATTATACTTTCAAAACTCCTTTAAATTTAAGTGGTAAAAGTAAGAGCCATGGGCTTTTCTTTGGAAACGTATTAGCCATAACCATCACACCTCTGGTGGTTATAAATTGATTCTGAGTTTTATAGAAGTAATGATTAATTGTACAAAAATGTTGAGAGTTGGGAGATGTGGGAAAATGGAATGTGAAGTTGGATTGGTTTGCATTTTCTTCCATTTGACTTGGACTAGTGGGTGACTAACTATTTGACTGTCTCTTCCTAATTATTTTCCACTTTATTTAGAATGTTTGTAAAGGCCCGCAAGTCAAGGAGCCGAGCCAGGGCAACAGCCAGGCAGGTGGTTCAGCCAGGCTGGGGTGGCAACTGGGACAGAAGGCGCAAGCAAACCAAACTCCAGGCACATCAGGTGGCCGCAGTCTGCAGACACAATTGAGGCAGGCAGCCCAGGGAAGATGATGTGTTGGGGGTGAGGGCCACAGCCAGACATAGACCAGAGTCTCCACCATGGAACATGGATTCCACAGGCTGGAACTCATTATCCAGGAAACCTGAATCGTCAATGAGCTCTCCGCTTCACACTGAGCAATAGGTCTTGCACAGCCATAGTCTGGGGAAACGCTTATGGCTAAGAATAGAGAACCCCAAAACTGCCTTCAACCACATTGTGGTCAACCCTAGGGAGTTGGGGGAGAGGGGTAATCAACTGACCAGGAAAGGCCCAGAAAGTCAGACAGCCCCCTCTGCATCCCTTGGGGGTTTCCACAAAGTAGTGGTGAATATTCTGGAAAAATTGGGGAAGCCAATACAGAAAAGGAAAAGGCTTGGAAATGTATCTGCTTTCCCTAACACCAATTCATGGGTAGTGTTGGGACTTTTGACCCACAATCTCCCATTGATTCTCTTTGTATTTTATTATTTAGCTAAATAGCATTTTACGCCAGAAGAAAGTGAGTCTGGATTGGTTTGGGCCACATTACATAACCCAGGGGATTGGCAGAGGATTGAGTGGCACCACTGATCTCAGCAAGGCCATGATTGTCCTTGTGTCTCAGCCATTGCGTTGTACACCCCTACACTTCCCCTCTATTCTAGTGATGGTTTTGAGAGAGTTTTTTACAAAACTTTACTTTTTCTTTTTTTTTTTTTTAAAGTGTTTTAGATGCTTTAGTCATGAGTTATTTTTTGAAAACTTTATTTGCCCATCTCAGGCAATATGCAACAGAAGAGGAAATGAATAAAAAAAAAACAGTCTCTATCCAAATGGAACTTTGTAGAAAAATACATGAAACATCCAAAATATGTTTCTGAAGTTTAAAGCATCACATAATCAATTCTAGATTGTGTGGTATTAGTAAGCAGAAGGCACGTTAAGAAAGTTATAAAGCTAGTGAATATGTAGGTGGGGAAAGTCTATCTATAAACATATATGAATATGAAATAGGATACGAATCTTTGCTTTTACTGAACCACCGGCTCTTAAACTTTTGAAGGAGCTGAGCACCTTGAAGTCTTGATATCTGTAATTGCTGAAAGTATTATTTATCCACTAAATTTTTAATTAAATTTAAGCTTAAATTATTTTGTTTAATTGGGAAAATTAGCACTTCTCATTTTTGTGGCAGCATTCTGATGTTCTGAGAGAACAGATTTGGGGAAAGATAATGATAATATTGTCATCATTACAGTTCACACTTATTGGGAATTTATTGTGCCCAGACACTTTGTAAAGCCCTTTGGTTTTATCCTAATAAAACCCTCTGAGGTAGATACTGTTTTTATGCCCATTTTGTAAGGAATGGCATTTCCAGGTAAGAAAACCAACATCAGAGATGATTCCAAACTTTCCCAGGTCAACGAGCTGGTCATTGGCAGAGCCAACACTCAAACCCAGGCCTGGCTAATTTCCAACACCCCTTGCTCTTGACCATTGTATTCTACTGCCTCTCTATGTGAACAGCAAAATCGAAAACATGAGGGTCTGAGAGAGATGGGGTAGCTATTAAGAGCTATGATTGTAGGCAATTTTATTTGGCTAAATCCTTAAGAACCTAGTGTTTCTGGAAAGCTTAGAAATTCTGTTGAGATGATGTTCATTGATATTCTAGATATGTTACTTTGTTTACTTTTTCTGCAAGGAAGACTTTCATAATTGAAATTGACTAAAATTGACTGCCTTAATGAAGTGGTTGCAAAGACTGTATCTGGATAACAGTAAAGCCATTGGTTTTAGCCATGTCAACAACTTTGGCTTTCATAAGGATTTTAATGAATCGGGGAATGGAATTTAAGAAAGCAAACAATCCAAGGAAAACGGCTTATTTTTCTAAAGTAGCAAAGCAAAAACAGGAATCCTTTCCAGTCTAGTTGCTGCAGTCTTAAACATGCTTAGAGTCCGTAGTTTATCATATAGGACAAAAAGGTAATTAATGAGCACTGCTTTGAAAATGTTTTAAGGATCCTATCATCATTTTTCTAGTTGTTGAGATAAAAGATATTCTGTGGTGTACTCACTGTTAAAATTGTAGTGAGTTGGCATTCAGTAACATTTATTTTTTAAGTTATTTATTGAAGTATATAATCTACTAGAAATAAATGGTGACCAGGTAATGAAATCAATTTGATATTAATTCAGTCTTATCAGTCTGTTAAACAAAATTATTGCCTTTCAAATATTTTTACAAAGCCCTTTGTTACTTAGGAATATCATTGAGGTGATACGATTAAAGGCTGTGAATATCAATAAGCCTGAAAACAGCCCATACTAATGTTTAGCATTATATCTTTTTCTAATTCTAGCATCCTTAAACTATTTGCTCTGTTGACCTTCATGTCTACAGACCCAAGCTCATGGGGGTAGGGGGTGGGCCACAACAGTTATGGAAATAATGTATTCACTGTCTGCTGCTCTAAGGTATAAGCTTAGATGTCAACTGATTTTAGCTATTTGGCAGTATATGTCAATGTATTTATTGTACATTAGGAAAAATAGCCATTCATATATCTATCCAAACAGGAGATGAACTAATGGAACTGGAAACTAATTCCCTCACAAGCGTTCTAAGTTCACACAAAGAATATGGGCTGTTGTAACCATTGACTTATTGAAGAATTGGACCTAAATACCTCAGGAAATACACAGAGGGCATAATGGTCTAATAGCCTTCAGCCAAAAAGTGCAAGAATTGGGGCTTATGTCTAGTGCGAATTTTGGACAACTAGTCATGTTGGCCAGAAACACAGGCTGTAGGGCTGAGCCCAGCTGTGATCACTGCCATGGACTTGAGAGAGGGGGATTGGTGGCTCTCAGCCCATGATGCATCACCCCTGCCCATGGCACCACAAATTTGAGAGCAGAAGTGATCCCCTACCCTACTCTAACCCCATCCCCACCATGCCCAGCATCTCCCCATTCTCTGCAGCTTTGACTTAGCAGGGGGAAAAAAAGGAAAGAAAGACGAGTTATTATGCTCCAGAGAGCTCTGCAATATTAGAAAAGGAGAGTGGGATTCAATCTACCCAAAGAAGAGCCAGGCAACTTTCACTCACCTTCATGCCTAGCCAACAATTCAGGCCCTCATTTTATCGCAAGTAAACCCAAGAAGTGTTGACTGAGTTAAGTAGCAATAAGTTAGACTTTACTCTTTTTAAAAATATATTTTTATTGACTTTAGAGAGGAAGGGAGAGGGGACAAGAGATAGAAACATCAATGATAAGAGAGAATCATTCGTCGGTTGCCTCCTGCATACCCCCCACCTGGGACTGAGCCCGCAACCTGGGCATGTGCCCTGACTAGGAACTGAAATGTGACCTCCTAGTTCCATAGGTCAACACTCAATCACTGAGCCACTCCAACTGGGCAAGAATTTACTCTTTTTTGGTAGAGTTGGGATAAAAGTTTTTAAGGAGGACCTGCTAACTCCTGTTCACGACATGTTTCACAACCTCTGATGTTCAACCACATCATCTCCTTGAGCTCATAGTGAAAGGTCATATGCACCCTAGCACTGTCTTCACAACCTCTTGCAATTCTGGAATCTACGCACATCTTGCACGCTGGGGCCAGAGGGGACACCAGTACTGACTGGGAAAGCTAAAGACTTTGTACAGATCTTAGTTTTAAAAACCTGACATTTTAGGTGACATTCACTAGATCCATTTTTGTAATCCATGAGAGGAAGTTGGCGAGTGAAGACAAGAAAAAAAAAAAAAGGAGAAACAGAATCATAAAGCTAGCAAAGACCAGGCACCTTGGCCACTTTACATGATTCAGTGGATCAGAAATTTTCAATGGTTTTCTCTTTTCTCCAAAGAGAAATGACGGGAAAGAAGGGACGTTTTAAAACTGAACCTGGAAGCCCTGTTTATCTGTGTGAGAACCCACAGTCCCCACAGAAACTCCAGAGATGAGTTAGTGAGGGGACTCAGTCCCTTAGACTCTGAGCTGTAATGATTGCAGACAGGCCAGCCAGGAGGTGACCTCAGCATGGACCAAGTAAATAAACCATTTGGTAAAAGCCATTAGAGAGTAAATGTTACTGGAAAGTCATAAATCAACCAGCCTGTCTATGCATGGTTTTGCTAGAATGTAGGAGAAACTTGAAATTTTTAAAATGTCTTTCTGTGTACGATTTAAAACCAGTTTCTATGATTATATCAAAATGAAATTTTAGAATATGGTATGGATTTAATGCCAATCTATGTATTCAATTTTATGTAGTTGAGTTGTTGTTTTTAGGACATCATGAAACTTCATTTCATGCTCCAATAAAACTGAGATGTAATGGGTTATAGCTCTTCTGTTTGTTGACTTTTCTTCAAATATCTTTGATTTTTCCATCCTTTGAAGAGATGTTTAAAGAATGCCTTGAATGTCATAGGAATTAACCTTTTCTCCTGTCCCCGCCCTGACCTGTCTTGACAACTGTTTCTAAAGTGAACCAATCCCGATAGAAGCTAATGATGTGCTCTGAGCACATTTTTGAAAACAGTGGCACCTCTTTCTTGGCTGCTTCTAAGCCACAGCATGGTCTTCCCAGCATTGGGAGACTTTCCTTTTAAGCAACTCCTCACACCACCCACCCGCCCCCCATCTTACCTAAGAGGAAGGCTGGTGCACAACTGCACACTTTCTGGCTTGGGTGGCACATACATGTTCCTGGCAATCTGTCCTCCCCCTCCATCTAACATCCCATGAGGGGTTCTGCGGTTTCTCACAGCCACTGGCCGTGAATGTTCAGCTCAAGACGCCACCCCTAAAAACCTTCACGTATAGCTTACTGTTGATGTGTCAACGCCCCTCCCATTTTTTTTTCTTTCATATGTCAAAAGGTTGAAAAAAAACTTAATTTTTCCCATCAGAAGAGGTTGCATTTCTAATCTACCTTAATAAAATGCCCCTCCCCTTATTTCTATTCTCCCTTAATGAAACACTCCTCCCCTATTTCTATTTCTAATAGCAACTGCTGCCCAAAGGCAATTAATCATTTAAATGTGTTCTCTTAGAAACTTGTATTTCTATTCCCCTACATCTTTTATAAGGCATGTTTCAGTCACAAACTCAAGTGTATACCACAACCAAGCCTTTTAAAAACTTATTGTAAAAAAATTGTTTTTTTCTTCCCAGATTACATTTGTAAACTTTAGTATGTCTGTAACATATTTACAGTATTTAAATGTGCATATCAAACATTTACCACTGTTCTCTAAAGTAGTAGTCAGGTACCCAGGCATGGGTGCCTGACGTTCTTAGCATCTACTAGCATTTGTCTGTCAATTTCAGACTTTCTTTAAGTAAACAAATGTCCTCCACCCAATACAAATGGACAGTTCATCTCATTATTCTTGCTTAGGGTTTTGTTTAAAGCAAAGCACTTCGGATGTATTCTTAGATATGCACACTGTGTGATAGAGCAAGCAATTGAAAATCTGACGTCTAACAGGGAAAGAAGGAGGAGGTGATGGGGCTGTTAATGTATAATCTCCTAAAACCTGGTACTAGCAGCATGCTATAGGTTGCCAGATAAAGTAAAATTTAATTTTAAAGTATCATTACAAACCCTCCCTGTGAAAGTGACAGCATCCTTGGAACTTCATTTCACACTTTCCTGACTTGGGAATGGTTATTTTGAGTAGCACCTCTTATGAACTTAACTTCTTAATGCCTGGACAAGAGGTTAAATATCTCACTTATCTCCATGTTTGGCCTCCATGAACAGCTACTTCCTTCAAAGCCCTTCAAGGGTTTATCAAAATCTCACCATGTTTAACATTCCAGAGACAACAGCCAAGTTGCTGGCTCTTGGGACTCACCATTGGTTCACTCATCAAGACTGATCATTGTGATAAATATAATATTAAAACAACAAGAACAATGAGATAGCTACATCCTGTTAAATGTATCCAGAATGAACTATAAAAAAGAAAAACCTAGGTTCCGTGGTAGCCAGTTCTGGGTTCTGAGTACCTAGTGCATGGACTGTAAGAATGAGGAGCTATTTAATCGCTGTCATTATTGTCATCACATGGTATAATTTACTAAAATTGTTGTGCACAAAACATTTTATAAACAACTATATCCCCATATTAAGTGCGGTATAGTAGACAGTAGATATAGGATCTCCAAAAGCCCTCTGCATGTTAAAGATTAGGTAAACTAGGTTATAGTTAGATTGACATCATGTAGGATTAACGATAGTATCTTAAAATTTAGGAAAATTGCATTATGCAAATTTCAGGATCTCTGACAAAAGAAATTGTGTCTTAAAGCTGTCAGAACTGAAAACCTTATCAGCTATGTGAAGAAGAGTCACCACTCAATATCTAAAGTTGCCATTTATCTTAGGGAGACCAGCAAAAAGGCACATGATCACTTATGAACAAGGATGCTTATATCATATTATCTGGAGTCATAGAAACGGAAAAACAACTCAATTATCTAAAGAGCAAACTGGCTGTGTGGCCTGTAAGGTGTTCAGAGAATAGAGCACATTAAACCACATTGCACAATATGACTTGGAATAATTAATGCTATAGGAAAATATAATGCTTACCATCAGTTATGTTTTAAAAGAATATAAGTCTAAAGATACAGTGTAGCAGGGATATATTATATAATTCATGTACATAAATTTAAAAAAAGACTAGAAGGAAATACATTACTACAGTAATAAATGTGGCTTGACTTGAAGTCATTTCATCTTCTTAATCTTTTTGCAAAAACATTACCATCTATATATGTGCATATATGGTATGTCGATATTTATATGCATCATAACCAGAAAAAATGAATTTTTAAATTAAGTGACTTTCCTAAGAATTAAGATTTAAAGCTAAAAGCTTATAAACTGCCCAAAAGCTTTATGATAACCCTTTACACAAGATAGGTAGCTTGATCTACTGAAATCCTGGAGCAAAAAAAAAAATAAGAGAAACATAAAAAAAAAAAAATGAGACAACGAACTGTCGGGTGGGCATGTCACCGTCTGTGAAGTGCTCAGAGTGACTGTGGGTGTCAGCAATTGGCTTCCACATCATCAAGGCTAGACGGAGAGATCACAGTGTGATTCCCGGAGAGGGCCTCTTCCCCTCAAAGGAGGTGCGTGTGTGTGTGTGTGTGTGTGTGTGTGTGTGTGTGTGTGTGTGTGTGTGTGTGAAGAGACGCAGCCTAGGCCTGCTGTGAGGAATAGAAAGAAGAATCCTGCATGTGAAGTATAAGCAAAGCTTATGAGATCGTCAGGTGCCACAGAGATTCGGACAGAATCACTGGACAGATCTCTTGGTCTTTTTTGTTCAAATCAATGCATTTGATCAGGATGCCCTCACCAGTGATTGGTAAGGGCCTCCACTGTACGATTCCAAATAAAGTAGCCAAAGTATGGAAAGTAGCAAAAACACATTTCTCAGTGATGATTTCAAATAAAAAATGTATTTCCAACAAAGAAATACATATTGTTAATAATGCCACCTAGTAGTAAGCCTTTCCAACAGGGTTTTTTTCTGACGTAGATATTATCAAACGGAAATGTTTGGTCCAGTAAAAATGAACGCCCTGGCATCACCAACGCCATGCCCAAGCCAGTGTTGTAACGGCAAAAGCTATGTCAGGGAAAGCCTGCGTGTGTAGTCAGGGTATTATACGCTCTCGAAGAAATAGACCAGCTTCTTGAGGATTTGGGTCCTGGTGCCAAAGTTGGGGAGTAAATAGACAGGAGCAGGTTCTCTCTGACCAGTGAACCAGGGCAGCAGGGAGAGCAGGGCAGCTGGAGCAGCCAAACCCAGGGCGGCTGATTGCTCCCAGCACAGAGGGTAAAACAGCAGGGGATGGGCTCTGGTGCCTCTTCAAACCCTGCTGATGAATAATGCTAATAGGAGGGTGATTGTTCTCATGTTGAATTCTAAGTTAGCACCTGAGTTTGGCTGGACAGCTCATTAAAAATGCAGGTTCCAAACCTGGGGGAGGGGTGGTTGGGGGGCGGGGGAGCGGGGAGGTGTCCTCATTTGGTTGAAGCTAGTCCCATACACCAAGAGGTTGTGGTTCAATTGCTGGTCAGGGAACATCTAGGTTGAGGGTTTGATCCCTGGTCTGTGTGTGCATGGGAGGCAGCTGATCTCTCTCTCTCTCTCTCTCTCTCTCTCTCTCTCTCTCCCTCCCCCCCCCCCTTTAAACATATCCTTGGGTGAGGAATTTTTGAAATGCAGGTTCCAGGGCTCTGCCATGTCGGCTCCCCAGGTGATTCATCGCACATTCAGTTTGTCTGTCAAGGTGTTCACGTGGCCCTACTGAAGGGCACAAAAGGTGGCCTTCAACACCCCCCTCCCCGACTGTGGTCTGCCCCCTCCTCTGGTGCTCTCCTGGGAGAGAAGCCCGGGTCATGCATTGCCTGGGAAGTGATGGGAGGGGTCATGCATTTGTTTCTCTCTTTATCGTGCCTGCTTCCTCTTTGAGGAGGAAGCCTGGTTTTCAGCTCTTAGCAGTTTTCTTATGGAATCATGCTTTGTGTTCAACACAGAGCTGATGAATGAGCAAGGGGAGGCCAGGCAGGAAAATATCTAATGACCAGCCCTGAGCCCCAGCAATCTGGGCACTGAGGACAAGTCGTGTGGAGGTGGATTGCCCAGGCAATAACTACAAGCCCCTCTGGTGGGGTGCCCTCACCTCGACATTGGATGAGGTTAGGATCTGTCTGTGCGCTCTTTCTGGACAGCACATGCCTCCTTCTGGGGCCGGTTGCCGGCTTCCCTTGAAAGGCAACATTGCCCTGTCCTTTGTGGGCCCTCCTGACCCACCCCACAGAGGTCAGTCACTTTTCTCCCTGGCTCCTCGTGTCCTGCTACTGCTTCCAAAAATCAAAGCAAATTGGGAGCATTATAAAGGCTTCATTCTCTTGTATCAAAGGAGCCTAGCACTTTCAGGCTTTTTTTTTTTTTTAAGTAAATTATGTAACTTTCACTTGGCTACAGAGAGAAAAAGGCTCTCTTGAAATTCAAAGTGAGCTTGATTTATTTTTTAATTATTTATGTTTCCAGATCTGAACAGAAGATTGCAAAAAAGGAGAGGGGAAATACCCCTGTTTACTTTACCAACCCCAAGCACCAAGTCAGCCATGAAGTGCTTTTTGTTCTCCCCTCCCCTAATTGCCATACCTCCAAGGAGCTGGTCTAAACATGCCATCCATCACCCGGGGGCGAATCGAACGCCGGCCTTTCAGCCCCGCACATCGCTGTGGGCCGCAGTGACACACATTCATTTCCGGCGCAGGCAGCTGCCCGGGAGCGGCGTGTGTTTGAACTGTGTGGCCTCCCTGTATAATTCAGGAAATGAGTGTGCTCTATCTGTGACAAGCATCGTGTTCACACGGTTTCGGGAGCAGCCGGCATGGAGTGGGGCTCCGCAGGAGTGGCCCTGGGATGCGTACTGACTCTGCTTTCCGTCCACTCACTACTGCCCCAGCCCCACTCCACCCGACCTTGACTTTCATCACACCTGTCACGTGAGAAAGTATGCTGCATCCCTTGTGTGCTAGAAATTTCTGGCTGTAATCTAACCCGAGATTAGTAAACCACGGTCTTTAGACAGGGTGATTTTTTTAAAAACAGCAAGGCCTCTTGGTTGATCGCCACTCAGCACCCCTGAAGCTGAAGAGTTGATGGCTACCTTTTGACGATGTTTAGTTTTTTCAGTGGTAAAATGTGGCCCCACTTCTTCTGGTTGTTATTCAACTTGTATTCATTTCTTGCACATAATCTCTGTTGGACCAGGTTCAAACAAGCTGGGATTGTTGGAGCAGGGGCTTGGTCGGTACGGAGTGTGCATTCACTTAGATCAAGGCAGGGGATGCCGAAACCAGCCCAGCGCCAGCCTCGACTGCAAGCCGGCGCTGAGGTTTTGTTACTTTGCATATGGTTAACCATCTCGGAGGTCGTAAAGTGGGGCCTCTGTCCTCGGGTGCAGCAGCTGGGTTTACACAGTATTTCCAGATTGTTTATTTTGACCCAGAGCCAGGGCTACATCGTTTTTCCATTATGCATGTTGGACAGATGAAGAGTGGTGGGAAGGGGGACTTCATGGGGCAGGTCTGTGATTTCCTTTTGATTTACATTAAAGGGACTTTTAAGAGTTCTGAAAATTATGAACCAGTCCAAATATAAGGTCAATGCAGCCGAGGTAGAAGGAGCCACAGCTTTTGTGAAAATGTCCAGATCTTGGGCAATAAAGAAACTTTGTCCGTGGCCTCTGCTTGAGGCCAAGTTGGGAGCATCACGCTTGTCACTGCTCAGTCTTGCATACAAACGGGTTACAGGTAAGTGATATTTACCACCACATTCAAGGGTTAAATTCCCAGGATTTACTTGGGAGGGGCCATGAGTTAGGAGCCAGAGCTTGCACGCCTTCCACGCCTTCCATGGGCATATGCATTCCGTGCAGATGGGTATGCCTGGTGCTGGGCGGAGCTGTGTTTCCCAGGAGGCTGTAGGACTCTTCCTTTGCAGTCCTTTTCCTGAGGGTTCTCCCAATGTCCTTCCCTAAGTCTTTCCGCCGGGGAGCCTTCAAAACTGGCCAAGGAACCACAGTTTACATTTTATCCACAGCAAAGCCCTGTGCACGTGGGTCAAGTGCATGTGATCTGAATGAATGTACTTCTTCGTGAAACATTTTCTTTTGCTAATGGAGAAACAGCATTTAAAAAATACCAAAAACGATGGCAAATTAAGTGATTGAACAGTATCATTAGGTCATGCAGATACCTGTTTGCCCCGACAATGTTTGGATTTCTTCAGTTACTGGCTGCAGTAAATAGCACACGTGACATAAATCCCGCAGCTACCAGGTCACAGTGTCTTTCTATTCAGGTATTTATGTTTGTGGCCAATGTCCCCTATCACAGTATTTCTTAAGCTTTGCTGAGTATGTGTAAGTGACCTGTCACCATAACACAGGGTTCTCCAATGAAATGGCTAAGAAAAGCAAGTACCACTACCTGTCCAGAGCAACCTGTGATCCCAAACTCCTATATCAGCTTATCCTAAAGAAGTTTAATTCCAAGAAATGGAAAGTTTGCTTAGGAAGGACCCTCAACTATGAAAATAATTTAGCAAAAACAAAAATGTATAGACAACACCAAAAGTTGCCCTTTAGGTTACTCCAGTCTTACAGATGGATTTAACATACAGGTTTCAAATCAACAAACCTTTATGGAGGGTTATGTGCCAGGAGGTTAGGTGCTGGGGAACTAAAAATGAATAAAGACACAGCCCCTTTCAGTTTGAAAACATTTTTGCTGGCTTGCAGGTTTTTCACCAGATCCTCCCAGACGTACCGAAGCATTCCCCGTGACTTAGAACACTCAGCCCTTCTTTTCAACCGATCCCCTTAATGCCAGAATATACACAGCGAAGGGAGAAGTGGGTGGTTATAGATTTCCACTCAATTTGTAGCAAAAAGGTGCTAGACTGGGAATCGGAATACCCACTTTCTAGTCTTAGAACTAACTTGCTGGTCATACAACCTTGAGCCAGTCTGTGACCTCTCAAACTCTGGGTATCTGTAGGTAAAATGGGTTGCTGTGAGGACTGTGTGAGATAAGCAGGGTGTGTGTGAAAATACATTAATCCAGGGAGCTCTCTGCAAATGCAGGGGATGCTATTCTGATGGATGGGGGTAAGGGGGCTTGAGCTGTTTATACCACTATCTATAAAACTTCAATAATGCAGAAAGCTAACCCAACTCAGCTTTATTCTTGTTTTTGTTTTTTCCCCTACCAGCATTGGGTGACTAAATACATATTTTTTATGTTATTGGGGGTCAGAGGTATAAAAAGGATCCCGGTTCAGGGCCCCAGGGGCTCTGCGGGGGCTCTGCAACTGCTCTTCAGGGAGAGCCCAGAACCTTGAAGAATCTGTCCCCACACAGTCCTTACCCTACAGCTGGCTTTGGACATGTCTATATGGAAAAACAATCTTTATTTTGCAATTACAATAGAAAGATCAGAGGTTGGGTTTTTGTTTTTTGTTTGCTTTCCCTTCTGATCATTTCACAACTCAAAACCAGTGCCTACTTTGAGGAAATTTTCTGAAATTATCATGAAAATAATTAAGGATGTTCTCTGTCCAATCCCTAATGGTAAATAAGAAGACTGGGGGGGGGGAATCAAAAGTATCCTGAAATCATAGTTTCTCTTTACCAAAATGTACTTATTAATTAAAGACCAGGGGCAGAAGCACCTGACATGGCCAACGCTCTCACTCCAGACAGGCAACTGAACCCCAAAGCTAAACACTGCAATGTATAGACCCCAGTGGGAGCTGAAAAATCCCAGGTGTGAGGGTAGACCCCACATTCATGAGTCTCTTAGGAATTTTCTATTAAGAACATTCAGATATTACCTTTGTCCCCACTTGGCTATGTCTGCACCTCACAGACACAGCCAAGTCTTCTTTGGGTCTGATAACACTCTCTTCCTTCTGTTAGTTTATTTCATTCACTCAATGAACATGCACAGAGAGTTTCCCCAGGTGCTGAGCTGTGGAAGCACAAAGATGAATGGGGTATGAGCCCCATCCTAGCACTCTCAGCATAGCAAGCTTCTTTAAGAGAAGAGCTGGATGAAACTGGTGGGGACGTTGAGGAAAACATCCAGGGAAAAAATTTCAGAAGTTTGATAATGCCTCTGAGGCCTCCTAAAAATTTTCTCTCTTTTGGTTGAAATATGTAAACCTGTCCTATCCTCTCAGACTTACACACACAACAGACCTTACATGATCAAATAGTCAAATAGTAGTTATAAAAGACCCAATGCCGTGCAGAGTATGTAAGACAAGCCCATTGAATTTGGTATCCCCACTAGGGATTTCTGATCAAGGAAAGGAAATGTTGATGCCATCAAACCAGCTGGAGTGAAATTCCCTATCTGCCCAATGGTTGCTAGGTGGTAAAGAGGAATTCCCCCCTTACACCGTCAGCCCATCCAACCATAAGCAGCAGGAAGGGTAAAGAGCTTGGGCTCAGTCGTCTATTTCAGACCCGACTTCTGGCTTCTCCACATATCAGCTGTGTGACTTTGGGCAGGTTACTAAATTCCAGTATCACATCTGTAAAATGGTGATAATAAGAGAACCTACCTCATTGGGGAGTTTTCTGAGGATTAAATGCATATTAGCTATCTCACAGTCCTCAAAAATACTTATGATGCTGACAATAATGTTCTAGTCACTGCTTATAACTCCTGTGTCAGCACAAAAAAGTTATTCAATACAAATTTTCAGGGCATAAAAAAGGAAGGTGACATTAGACATACGAGTGAGGCCTAACTGAAGCCTTAATTTTGACACCAAGCACTTACTCTTAAATTTATGAAACCCAGAATTTCAAAACCTTTAGAGCAGAAACATAAAACTCAGATTTATGTAGCAGCCAGGCAGGTAACATAAAAGAATGAGCTGACATTCGGAGTCGGAGACAGAATGGAGAAAGCTGGCCTCTCTCAGGGGGACAGCCATACTCAGCTCCAGAAGAATATTGCCTCACTCTGAGAGAAGCCAGAAACCCAGATTTCCATGTGAAATAGACCAAGCCTTACAACAACTAAGTCAAATTCTAAAAAAATATCACACAGGCCAAATAACACAGTCTGCCAGTCAGACCTCAGGCTGCGTGCTTGCCATCCTGCCTGGGTGGAAGGAGCTCTGTATTTGTCTCTTCCTTTTGAAATGCTCACCTGTGCACACAAAAGGCATGAGCCCCTTCAACTCAGTTCCTGCTCATTTCCAAAGATGCTCCTGGGATGAGGGCTTCACTTCCTGATTGTTACATTCTACGGTACATGCTCACCTACCGAGGGCTACTCCTCTTCTCCGAGGCTGCTCATCATAAGTATAGATTCTTAAAGCATGATTGTTTTGTGGCTGAAATAACAACAGCCTCCAAAAAACCCTAACAACTTCCTGTAGAGCTGCTATTATGGCAATCTGGAGAGAGACGGGTTCCACAGCTCACGTAATTTTGTTTTGTTTGGAGGGAAAGTCTGGCATTTTACAAAAATACTTAGCCATGGAATGACTTTTCCATAGCACTGATGATTGTACAGCAAGACACATAACCATATGTCTTTGAAATGTGACTTGAAAAATTCTCTACTAACACTATAAGGCAAACTGCCCTCCAGTCTTTCCATATGAAGGGGATCATTTTCTACAGGCTCATGAAAGCTTCACTGGTTATAGGACCCAGTATTTAGTGAGTGGAAACCTCAACATGAACACAAATCCAGACTCAAATTCCATCTCTCTCATTTACTTACTAGCTGTGTGATCTTGGATAAGTCATTTAATTTCCCAGAGCTTTTATCTCCCCATCTGCAAAAGAGGGGTCATGACCCCTCACAGGGTTATTGGGAATATTAAATAAAATAACATTCAGATGTGCATAATTCAAACCCATAATAGGTGTTCACCATCAATCTTGGTTGACTTTGAGTCTCTGCTTCTTCTATTTCTCTTTTATTTTGTTTTTTCCATCTCCATTCATCCCCTCTATGCCCTCTTCTACCCCACCCAGCAGCACTCCTATTTCAGACCATGACATAGCCCTCTGGCAATATCATTAACCTTCCTATTAAATGTGTCAGCTCTGTGAAAAACAAAAGGACAGAAAAGCTATAATTATTTTATATAAACTTTTGGTTTTGTGTCCACAGTGGTATGAAAACTAAAGGGTAGAGGATTGGATGATATCACTCAGAGAATGAAGAAGGGAGAAGGGAGAAAGACTAGACTAGAATCCTGGGAAGTACTGGCACTTGAAGGACAGACAGGAAAAGAGGACTGGGTGTAGAGAACGGAAGGGGGGCAATCAGAAGGAGACCAGGACAACCAGGGAAATGCTATTACAGATGCCAGAGAAGAGCTAGTTTCAAGGTGGAGCCTGTGGCCAACAGTGTTGTGATGTCATGCTAAGAAGAGATAGAAGTCATGAGAAATGCTCACCAAATTATCAGCAAGGAAGCAAGAGTAATTTGAATGGGGTATTGAGGGAACATAAACCAGGTTTTGATGAGGTCAGTCATGTGTATAAGTTGAAATTTTATGATAACAAATTCAGATAACTCTTTTAGAAGTTTGGTTGTGATGGAGCAAAGAAAAAGAAGATAAAATAAGAAAGGGGACATGGAGACCAGAATTTTATTTAAGACTAGAGGCCCGGTGCACAAAGATCGAGGGGGTCCCTCAGCCTGGCCTGCACCCTCTCACAGTCTGGGAACCCTCCGGGGATGTCCAGGGAGCGGGCCTAAGCTGTCAGTCGGACATCCTTAGCATTGCTGCAGAGGCGGAGAGGCTCCTGTCACCACCGCTGCAGCTTCTGGCTGAGCAGTGCTCCCCGTGTGGGAGCACACTAACCACAGGGAGCAGCTCCTGCATTGAGTGTCTGCCCCCTGGTGGTCAGTTTGCATCATAGCGACTGGTCATTCCACCATTCGGTCGATTTGCATATTAGCCTTTTATTTTATAGGAAGGGAGAGACTTGAGCACATCTGAATTTTGGTGGAATATATTCTAAAATCACAGCAATCTTTATTTTTTCTGATGTGAGGAAAAAGAACCCCACACAATTTAGAGTGCTCCAAGAAGGATTGTAGAAATATGGAAATGAGTATATTATTTTTCTTATGCTTCTCAATGTTTAACTTAAAACTTTTTGTGCCTTGTCTGTCTTCACTATAATGTTTTTAAACTCTGGATTTTAAAAACACAAAGGGGATGTCTATATTTAAAGCCTATGAACATGTCTTACCTCAGATTAGCTATAGTTAATATCTATAACAGAGAAGACAGACGTTATAAGATGTTCTCTCACAAACCTATTTTAGGAAAGACTATGCTAAGTTCTTTAACAACAATTCTAGAACTGATATATCAAAATGTGTATTGTGCCTTTAAGAGACTCCATTTGAAAAGCAATATCCTTATTTCAATGAGGCCGTTACTACTCAGATAACTTTTTTAAATTCCTTCTTTAGCACTTCTATTGGAAGTTTCAGAAAGTATCTCAGATATCCTCAAAAATGACAAGTTTTGCCTTAACCAGTTTGGCTCAGCAGATAGAGTGTCAGCCTGCGGACTCAAAGGTCCCAGGTTCGATTCCGGTCAAGGGCATGTACCTTGGTTGCGGGCATATCCCCAGTGAGGGGTGTGCAGAAGGCAGCTGATTGGTGTTTCTCTCTCATCGATGTTTCTAACTCTCTATCTCTCTCCCTTCCTCTCTGTAAAAAATCAATAAAATATATTAAGAAAAAAATTCCATACAATGGAATATTGTTCAGCCATAAAAAGGAATGGAATACTGATGCATGCAACAACATGGATGAATCTTGAAAACATTATGTTAGGTGAAAAAGCCAGACACAAAAGGGAAAATATTGTATGATTCTACTTATATGAATATTTATAATAGGCAAATTCATAGACAGAATGAGGAGCAGGTAGAGGAGGGGTATAAGGAGTTAACATTTAATGGGTACAGAGTTTCTTTGCGGAGTGATGAAAGGATGTGACAATAGTGGGGACAGTGGCACAGCATTCTGAATATAATTAATGCCACCAATATGTACACTTTAAAATGGTTAAAATTTTGATATATATAGATATATATATCATATATCATATGATATATATATGTGATATATATTACATATATATATCACATATATAACATGTTATTCAGCATCAATATAAAATTAAACAAATTTTAGTTACATATTTTACCACTATAAAAAAATAACCACTGAAAATGTACAATTGCATTTAAGGAATCTAACAGTCTTTCCTTTATTTTTCTTGACAAATGCCTTTGGAGTAGTAAAATGCAAGTGGGTTTGCATCAAATTAAATTATCATTCATAGTTGTCAATATTTTAAGATTAAAAAAAAACAAGATGATTAGAAAGTGGGGAGACAGCTTTTGTCTTTGCTTCCTTCTGAAAGCAACACCCTTTCCAGATATAACAGGAAATAAAAGATGAAAGAATGGGTAAATTTTTTGCTGTTCAAAGAATGTATAACTTGAGTTAACAATTGAATTGTGGTCAAATTGCATAGCTCATGAAAAGGATGTTAGTTTATGTTCCGCCCACTAACATTGATACTAATACCTAGAGTATGGTGAAATCTTTCCAAATATTGTTGGAAACGCTTTTCCCTTCTATTCCTTGTCTGTTGAGTTTCTTTTGGAGCTGCCAGGATTATACAGGTCACACAAGGCCTCACCATTATTCCTTTTAAGCTAAAGCATCACAGACGATTGCTCACGTGCACCTCGGTTCTTTTGCAGAGCACAGGAAACTTGGAAACATGACTGTGACCGTGAGGAAAACTGTCCCCTCCCCAGAGGCCGTGCAGATTCTCTACCAGCGAATGAGGTACGAGTACGAGTTCTACCACTACGTCAAAGAGCAGTTCCACCTGCTGAAGCGCAAGTTCGGACTGAAGTCGCAGGTCAGCCAGCCCCCTCTGAGGCCCCAGTTCTTCATCCCATCTCCGCTGGAAACCGAGGAGCCCATTGGCGACGAGGAACAGGATGACGAGAAGTGGCTCGAAGATATTTATAAGAGGTGATGCTGCCAGCCCTGTGTTGCTTCCAGTGGCTTTATCTCTCTTTTCCAGAAAGATTTGTTGTTGTTGTTTGGGGAAGAAAAATCTTGAAGGGACTAAATTAATGCTCGGCTGCATTAAAAAGAACAAAACATTCCCACAGGTTGGGGGTCATTGGGAGATGCCCGGTTTTGCGGGTTTTATTTGTTTAATTTTATTCTGTGTTTTTCTGGCTCCTGGCCTCCTTCTTATGCTAAGATGACTCCATCATAAGGCATCTCATCATAAAATAGCTTTTTCCCTCCAGTTCAATGAGAGAAGGGGGAAAATACAGCCCATAGCCCAATAACTTATCATTTGTAAGATGACTTGTAGAAATATTACCTCAGTGGTAGGAAACATCCAGACTTGTATATTTCGCTAGAAATGCAAAACCACTTCAGAGACCAGGGAATCCATTCCGGAAGGACCTAAGAGGAGAAGGTAGGACAGATCAGGACTTCAAAAGAGAGGATGCCCCTGGGTTAGTGGTCTCTACCCACATGGCCAGGATTCTGCCTCTGGTCCATCTCAGGAGACACTTGCAGCAAGAGCAGCATACTTGTTATCTCTGAAGGGGCCAGTCAGCTTGTGCCACACCCCCATCCAGCCCAGAGCCTTGAGTATCTCACAAGGTCAGAGTGCATGGCAAGTTCCATTCAGACATTCCATGTCCAAGCACCATTCTGACAGATTTCAAAGTAGCATGGCAGGGAAAAGAATTTATCTGCTGGGTATGGAGGAGTGTAGGCAAGACAAATCAGCCCTGGAGGTGGTGTGGCATAGGAAAAAGGTACAGCCCTGCCTTTGCACCCAGTAGGAAGTGAATTTCTCCCCAGCATTGTTTTAACTGCGGACCCAGGAACCAGCTTGGCCCTGACATTTAACCCGTAGTAGAAGTTCTAAGTCTGACCACAGGCAGTGCACCATCTACCAGGCACACCCTGGCCAGTGAGGTCTCAGAGTAGCTGGTATCTTTCACCTTCTAGCCCCTTAAGAGGTGCCTGTTTTTGGTAAAAGGGGGTCCTGAGTTGTGTGCAGGTGGCAGGGAAACTATGGTCCCATTTCTTCTGGAAGCAGCTCACTGCTGAGAACCCTCCTAAGATAGCAAGAAGAGGAGAAGCAAGAGCTTCTGGGGAAGAGACGGCTCGGCCAGTTTTATGAGTAGGTGTCTGCTCCCCAAGCGATCTGAGTAGATGTCGGGCAGTGTCGTGCCTCCAAAATATCTCCTCCCCATCCCACTGCCATCACCTGCCAGCTATCCATGAGGCCTGGGTTCAGTCATTAGAAGCCTATGTCTTAGATTCTGAAATGTTTTCGTCTTTAACTGCCCCTCCTCCACTGAAAAACCCATGTCCTCCTAGGCTGAGACGCAGGGGTGCAGGTGGTGGTGGCGGGCAGGACACATGCCACAAATTTTATCTCCTTCACTTTTTCTCCCCTAGAGCCAGCCCTTCAAGAGCACTAGCAGAGTGTGAGTTGGGAATAGTTAATAGTAGATAAGACTCTGACTTTACACAAGCTACACATTTTCTACCTTTCAGAAACCAACAAGTCTCTATAGAATTGTGTTTCTTTCCGTTCACTAAAATTGGACAGTCGCCAAGATATAAAGCAAGTCATTTGGAACCTGTCAAGTGCGCACTAAAGCTACTTTATCATGAGATGCATTAAGAAGGCTCCCCCCGCAGGAGTCCAGTGAAGGCTGGTACCGCAGAGGCACAAAGTCCAGCATTTGGGCCTCCTTTCGGCCTCAGAGAACTGGGGCAGCGAAGTGATTAAGGGGAATGTAGAACTGTGGTCAATTCTAAGAGAAGAGGAAGAATCCTTTGTCCCATTTAGAGAGACCAGAGCCCTGCCATTAGATACACTTTAAAAAGCAACCCGAAGAACAGTTACGCTTCTCAAAACAAGAACAAGAACGCCGCCTGGTACGTTGTGAGCCATTTCTATGAAACTGCATAGAGAGAATGATAATTAGTTTACACACTGTGCCATCTCACCCTCTGAAAATACAGTTGAGTTGGCTGAGAGTTCTCTGCTCTCGTCAGGACAGTGGGACAATTGGCCATTTGACAAACGTATCTCTGAGTTCAAGTTCACAGGAGCCCTTCTGCCTGTGTGTTCAAAGGCATTTGTCAGCAGTGATCATTATAGCATCACAACAAAAGATGCTGACTGACTTGCAGGGCCTTACTGTTATTTTGTCGCAACAAACAGCCTTTAGGTCCGTAAAGTCAAAGCACTTCATCAGTATATTTGGCACACATGACAACATTTCTTTGGCCCTGTGCCCAACACAGTTTGTACTTCATGAAATATATTGTACATTTTACATAGTTTAATTTAAAAAATACATTTTAAGCTGGTTGATCTTTGACTGCCTTATTTATTATAACCTTTCAGCACATTCCAAGGTTTTAGTTACTCAGGAAGGAGTTAATTAAAATGATTTTATTTTGGTCTGATGGATGTTTTTTAAAAGGAAAATTATTATTATGAACCTGCAGCCCACTTTCCTTGAGTGCCGTAAAAGTGCTTGTAAATCTTTTTTTTTTTTTTAAAGAAGAATGAAAAAAATGGTGTTTGACATTGATGGAAACTGAAAAATATATATGGGACTGAAACATGAGCTGAGCTGAAATAAAAGCAATCTGTGTTTGAGATGAAGTATTCCTTAAGTTATTCATTACCCATGTAAATAAATGAATATAAATAAGTTGACATTTTTTCCATTCTGTGGATACCTGGAATAAAAGTGCCTGCAGTTGCTCAGTCTCTTTAATTGGCCAAGCTTTTTTCTTCAAGATGTCATTTTTTAGAAAGATGTATTTTGAAAAATCTGTAGACTCTCATTCTTACAATTAGATCACACACACACACACACACACACACACACACACACAAAAACTGGCTGAAAAAATTAAGCTAGTCTTTCATTCATCTCATTGTGTATATAAATCACTAAACAGCTGCTGACTGGATTGCTGTGCCCGCCGTTTGGTTAGGTGTCAACCTCTGAGCAAGTTGGCAATGACTGGGAAAGCAGGGATGTGCCACCTGCTGATCTCTTTCTCAGATGTGTGGAGCCTCAAAAGCTGGTGATCCTCACCTCCCAAGTGAGCTGTTTTGATCCAGAAATGCTGTCCCTCAGAAATTTCACTGCTGCATCAAAGGAAGCTTGCAGAGAGAGAAATCCCCGTGCTTTCTGGATACTGAATTCCAACGACATACCAAATACACGTGACTACTTTGTACATGAAAAGAATAGAAATCTTGGTACTAAATGAAAGAGAAATCCATTTAGGTCATCACATGCTGTACTTCAAGTAAGAATCTCTGAGAGTCTTAAACCGCAAAATGATGCATGGTTACCTTTCTTTATCACTCAATTTGTTGTTCTGTAGCCCGGTCATGTGATGTTTGACTCTGCATGAACTTTAAAGGCAAAAGTACTAAACAAAACCTGGACTACACCCCCTCTGGAGTTGCTTGTTTGGTCTGAAGTTCTTTATAAATTGTCCTGTTACCTGTGGGTTGGTCCAGTGAACTATTTGGCTTTAGATTAATTTTATAGATGTTGGCAGTATTTCGTAAAAGGCAAAATGATGAGCCACAACCATTCAGAAAAATTGTTCCGTGGATCAAAATTGTGAAATTCCCTTCAAATAAAAAGAAAGAGGATTCATTTTACTAAAATGATTTACTTCACATCTGATGACAAAGAAACCGATTTAAAAAAAAAAGTATTTTGAACATTCTGCAAAAGAAAAGACTATTTTAGCTAAAATCAAGATTAAGAGTCTGTTAAGGAAAACACATGGAACTTCTTTCACACACAAGTCATTGTGGTGTGACCCTGTGTATTAGTTTACGGGAGCTGTCATTACAAAGTTCCATAAACTGGCTTAAACAATAAACATTTATTTTCTCACGGTGCAGGAGGCACGAAGTCTGAGATCAAGGTGTCAGCAGGCTGATTTCCACTGAGTCCTCTCGCCTTGGCCTGTCCATGGCTGGCTCCTCCCTCTCTCTTCACAAGGACTATTCTCTGTCATGCTCATATCTGTGTCCAAATTTCCTCTTTAAAAAAAAAATATTGATTTCGGGAAGGAAGAGAGAGAGAGAGAGGAGAGAGAGAGAGAGAGAGAGAGAGAGAGAGAGAGAAACATCAATGATGAGAGAGAATCATTGATCGGCTGCCTCCTGCATGCCCCGTGTTAGAGACCGAGCCCACAACCCCGGCATATGCCCTGACCAGGAATGGAACCATGACCTCCTGGTTCATAGATCAACGTTCAATCACTGAGCCACACTGGCTGGGCCAAATTTCCTTTTTATAAGGACACTAGTCATATTGGACTAAGGCCCATGCTACAGAGCTCATTTTAACTTGATTACCTCTAAAAGATCCTATCTTAAATTACAGCCATATGCTGAGGTTCTGGGGGTTGGACCTCAACATATGAATTTTGTGGGGACACAATGCAGCCCATTACACCAAGATCACAGCAGGAAAGTTAGAACAGAGGAACAAACCTCCAAGTAGGAGAAAAGCCAGCCTGAGATCACAGACCCTTAGAGCTGCTGTGGGGCTCAGCAGTTACCTCGTCCATTCCCTCAGTTACAGAAGAGGGGATCAAGGTCCAGATGGGAGATGTAAGTTCATTACACACTGTTTTTCCATTGAGGGTTTGATTAACTTGTGAGTACCTACCAAATTAAAACTTTAAGATGTTGATATAGTCAGGGTCCATCTACTGTCCTAGAACCTACAATGGCAAGGAGGCACAGTCAGCCACACCCAGTGCCACCTGCCACACTGAAGCCCCCGCCCCATGTGGCTCTCCTCGGGCTGGTGGCTGTGGGGTCCCCTTCCCCACAGGAGGCCCTATTGGTTTTCAATTGCATAAGTCCTCAGAGAGAGATGTCAAAGTAAATATGTTTATCTCTAGATTTTTCTCTCTCCTGAAAGGACACAGAGAGGTTCTTGTTTCTAGATAAACAGATCAGACCGAGTTTACCCATCTCAGATTGTAGAGTTTTATTTTTCTTAAAGGCAAAATGAAGATTCCTGTCCTACTTCCTGTAAGGCATTTCAGATGGCCCCATCCCAAAAAAAGAAAGTCATATGCAGCTCGTAAAACCAGGTGAAGTCGAGTGCAGACATGCCCCTGGAAAAGCAGAACTAGGATCACTGGGCCCGAGGGCTCCTCGCTCACGGACAGTTTCACTCACTTGAGAATTCCTTTCTGCAGAGGGTGGGCGGGCTTGACTCCCAGCTCCCAGCACTGCTGGTTCCCAGGAACACCCAGGCCACAGATGTTCATGGGTCACAGAGCTGTCAACTGACCACTTGTGCATTTTGGATTTCAGTGTGTAAACATGGGGATTCCCTTTTCAGAAAGAAAAAAAAAGAAAAGGGGAGAACGGAGGGGAAGAAAAATCCCCGTGCAAGGGAAAAATGTGAGCTAAGTTTTTCCTTTTGGAATCTTGGCATGGGAATTTAGCTATCTTCAATCTGGCTCTCGCCAGACACTGTATGCTTTGAGCAGGCATGGAGCAATCTGCCTCGCATGCACTGCCAGAACGTTCAGACTTGACCTGTAACACGCTTCTGATTCCAGTCCTGAGCAGAGACAGCCGGAGGACAGGCTGCGGCAGACACAGCTTGCGGGCTGCGTGGTGCAAACACGGAGGCAGCTGAACCAGGAAGCAGAGCGCTTGACTGACTAGGGCAAGGAATATGCGCCGGCAAAGTCCCCAAGTTCAAGTCCCAGCTGGTCTGTTTCATTGGGTGCTTGAGTGAATCACTTGACCTCCTCATGCCTGAAGTCAATGCAGCTGGAACCTTAGGAAGAAAATGGGACATCCATTGAAAACCAAGAGCTGCTTCTGGGATAAAGCTTGTCCCTCCCTCCACCCCCATATGCTAAGAGACTAAAAACCACAATCCTGGGGCTGAAAAATATTCGGTTTTTTTCTTCACAAAATGCTGTGTCCCAAGCAAGAAAGACTAGAATTACATATAAATCCAGGCCCACTGATGCCACCAATCCCCCATATCTGCAAGTATTATGCCAGTGTAGCCAGGGTCCATGGGAAACAGCCCTCCTATATTACCCCATGCCACTATCCTAGACAAACCACTCTGTGGATCCCCACTTTTCTCTAACACTCCATTTGGGAGGAGTTTATCTAACTGTGAGTTACAGAATTCACCTTTACCCCAGAGTTTCTAGTAAATGCAGGCTTCCTCCAACCTCCTTCAGGTTTTCCTGTGTATCTGTGATTCTGCTCATTATAAGAAGCCTCAACACCCATGCAATTTAGTACAGGTTGTGTACAAGGAAAAGTCTTAATAAACGTCCAAAACCTGTGCTTTTTGGAGTCCTTTTTCTCATTCTCAGAAGCACCATCACTGTGTTGTGGCAGAAGTCTTACAGTGATGTTGTGGACTAGTGATGTGGTCGGCAGGGCCCATCCCTCCGACCCTACTATAGGACAGCCACGGGTTGAGGCTTTAATATGTGGCATTACTAGTGTTTTGCATAAGAAGGGAGTTATGACACTCACCGCAAACTTCCGTACAGCCACCCTATTTGCTGCTTGCATCAAATTTACTATTTTCTTTCTTCCTTGGCACACTTTCCTATCTGTTCCCCACCTTTGATGAAAGGTGGATGAAATTCTAATCCAGTGCATATGCCCAAAGGATGATTCACAAACCAGGTGTATGAGATACAAATGGAGAAAAATAGTCATTGTGTTAAACAAGTTGAGAAATGCTACAGCTTAAAGTCTATTGTCGCGCCGTACTGTGGTATTTTAAGAGCACACTAAGGATTTGGAGGAGTACAATAGTTTAAAAAATCAGTTTATCTTTATTGAAGCCTGGATTTCTCAAAACTATTTGCCATGAAACCCTTGTTAAGACCCGTTAACATCCTGGGGAAAGAGTGTTCTGGAGGTTATGCTCTGGGAAACATTGCTTTAATATAAGTCATTTTCCCCATTATAGCCACTTTCCTTCTGCTCTGTATGGTTCCATTTTTAGTCTTCCAAATGGTCCGTGTATCCTGCTTGAGGAAAATGTATTTGCAGATGCTTACATTTTGTTAAGTACAAGATGGAGCAAATAACATTTATAGTAAAATAATTCACAAAGAATCACCCTTCCATTTTGGCTTATTCTCCCTAAGCACATTCCTCTACCTCATGAGAGAGTAACATTCGTTTTAAAATGTTTTTGTACTTCTTAATATTACTTGGGTTCTCTAATTCGTTCACTACTTCCATGACAATTGATGCTCAAATCAAATTGGATAAAGGACATCTGCCCTTTTTCTTCCCCGGCCTGTGGCAGGTTTTACAGTAGGGGAACAATGGCAGCATAGACACCCCAAGTTCAGGTAAGATTGGTGATTGGAGAGAATGCTCAGCTTTTGCACATCAGGGTACCTGTGTTGTTCAGTACACTAGGGGGAGCTGTACCCATAACAATTTACTCAACAAATCCCAAGATCTTTCCAAACCTAACTTCTCTCCCAAATCTGCTTATTTTCCTTCCATGCTTGAGAGTAATGTGGCCCTGAAGGAAATCGTGGCTCATGTACTTAAAACACAACATACACACTGTCAATAGATCCGTGAGTTATTATCTTTTCCAGGTTGTGTAACCTGCTTTAGTTTTGTTGTTATTATTTTTAAATTACTATAGTATTATTAAAATCAGCCTTTATCAGATCACCTTTCCTGAGTGTGTTGTATACAACATGATTGAAATTCCGATTCGATAATCAAGAGCAGACTCCTGTGGCGATTTGATGGTCATGAAAACCCTCAACCTGTGGGTCACGACCCCTTTGGGGGTTGAACGACCCTTTCACAGGGGTCGCCTAAGACCATCGGAAAACACATATATAATTACATATTGTTTTGTGATTAATCACTATGCTTTAATTATGTTCAATTTGTAACAATGAAATTGGGGGTCACCACAACATGAGGAACTGTATTAAAGGGTCGCGGCATTAGGAAGGTTGAGAACCACTGCCTTAAGCAATACTGCCATGGCAGCTATAAGGTGAGTGCAAAGTGAGTACATGAAACAAACAAGGATGTAGGAAGAAGTCAAGAATCACCTGTTACCAGGGCTGCCCAAACTAGAAAAAAGACTCAGATAACTCTTAGTTCGTGTTTTCTAACATACAAGAATTCATTAGCTCACATGGGGGCTAAGTATGGAGAAGGTGAGAGCTCAATGATGACTTGAATAAGGAGATTTCATGTAGGATTTGTTCCACTCCAGAACATGGAATTTGCAGAAACTAGCAGGGCAGATTTAAAGCACAAAGAAGATCACTCTGCCCTCTCAGCAGGTTTGCAATAAAGGTATTACACCTATTTGTATAATGGAAGAAAGGCCTCGTGAAGTTAAATAATGAGCCCATGGTAGCACATCCAGTGGCAGAGCGAGGAGGCATTCAAAAATACAGAAGACTGAACCTGACTGCCAAGGATTTTGAAATAATTTTTTGTTTCACTCTAAGGGCAATGAGGCACCCTTAGACATTTCGGAATGAGAGAGGAACATGAGGAAATTATTTTTCTTTTTCTAAATTAATTAGCAGGGGAGCTGATTATTCTCCCTCTGCCCTCCCCTCTCCTGTTCAGTACTCCCTATCTCCTGAGAGGCTGATCCTGTGAATGGTATCACTGGATTCCCTGCCTATTGCCTCTTCAGTGTGCGTGGCCAGTGGGTGGTGTGCAGAAGACGAGGAACAGCTGAATGAATTCTGCCTCAGATTATATAATGAGTGAAGAAATATAGGCAACTCTGGGGTATAAGCTGCCATGAGCCTGCAGAAGAAGCAGGTAGAAGCCAGACCTTGAAGATGGCACCATGACGGCCATGACTGATTTTAATCAGTGGAAAATAGTGTCCTGCCCAAAGTTGCTCAGTATATATTTGTTGAGTTGAATGGACCAAAAGGAGCTAAAGAAAACACAGCATTAACTCAAGTATTTCCAGAGACATAAATGGGACGATGGGGTAAGGGAGCTGACTTAGTGGGCAGAGAAGTTCAGTTTGGATGTGTTGAGTCCACCATGCTTGCTCACCCCTTCCTCTATTCATCATCCTCAGAGGCAGGGTTCCCCATGGGCATTACATCAGTCCTTGCAGCCTTCTACCTGGCCACCAGTGGCTGAGACTGGGTCCCAAATTCCTTCATGACAACACCAGAGCACTATACAAATGTAACCATTTTCCAGATGTGCTGTGATAAGAACAAAGGTTGAGAAACACAGTTCTAACTTATTGTACCTAAAATATGCTGAGTTTTTGTTTTGGTTTATTTTCTCAAAACAAATCTTATTTCCAAGTCCCACAATTTCGTTTCTTTTACACTAATCATTATCTGCCTCTCATGTGAATAATGACAGCAGGGCATTGATTCACTGTCAGTAAGGCGACCTGTTTAATTTTTCTAGGGAACATGGTAGATTAGAAACCTTCCCATCTTAGTCTTCTTCAGACCAATCAGGGTGGAGAACATGGCAAAATTGACCTAAAAGCAAATCTGTGACCTCAGGATCATGAACACCAACCTTGAACAAGCTGGTCCATCATATATCCCAAGAAAAATAGGAATCAGACATTATTTACCATCCTCATGCTGAAAATCATTAACCTATCCCTCTCACTGAAGTGGCTTCAAGGTAAAAATTTTCCATAATTATTTAAATGTTATTTAGTAATGACCAGCTCAACCCTGATCAATATCCAGTCTTGATATTCATCCCCAAAGAGGGTTTTATGTGGAATACTTGTCATTGAAATATGCTAAAATTAAAATATTTTTAAATAATATTTTAGAATTCATAAATTAAAAATTACAAAGGGTAATTTATTTGATTGGGTAGTTTAGAAGTCAAAGGTACTATTTTATTTCAGTTGAACATACTAATGCTATACATTTGTACAGTTTCATATGATGTTTTAAAATGCTGTCATATATGTCATATCAAGCCTGTGTGTAGACAGTTACATGGATTAGGAAGCTGAAGCTCAAAGAGGAAACTGATTTACATGAAGTTGCATAGAAGCTGAACTGATTCTAGAACCACCTGATTCCTTGTTCATCACCTCTTTGTCTAAATTATACCTCTAAAGTTAATATATAAGAAATAATTTTATTTTTCTTTCATTCACTAGACATGCTTATCACATAATAACTTCAGGGCACCCCTAGGAGTATTTACAGCATGTGAGCTTTTGGCTTAAGAGTTTGATTAATTAATTATAATAGAAACTAGAGACCCGATGCACAAAATTTGTGCAAGGGGCTTGGCCCTCACAGCCCACGCTTCATCCAGAAGGTAGTCCAGAAGGTCGTTCGGCTGTCTGGTCTAATTAGCATATTACGCTTTTATTATTATAGATGGTGGCTCTTCATTGGGGGCATTTTTGAAGTTCTAATTCCAGACACAAGCCTTTTACATGGAGATTCTACAGAGTAAGAGCTATATTTTACCTGGTTTGATCTTTACTACGTTCTACATGTCACTTTTTGTGCAAATTTTACTTTCAAGGAAATAAACAGAAAAATCTCAGTGGGGTGGATTAAGACATACACTTGGTTGAATGGAAATCTAAAAATGTTCCCTTTTCCCGGTCCTTATAAATTAATGTCCACATCTTGGGGGCAGAGTGTAAAAGTGAGGAAGGGGCAGGCAGCAGCAAAAGGAAAAGATGTCAGGGTTCCAGCTTCTTCCTCTCCCTAGTTACCCCCTCCACTCCCCTTCATTTCATCCCTGGATTTCCAGGCACTTAATCCCATGATGGTCAGGTGAGATAGGAGAGATTCCTGTTTCAGTTGTAACTTGCACTGGAGCTGTTGTAAGCAAATCCAGGCCTCTGGCTATTTTCCTGACTGTGGCCAGGCACTAACCTGAAACCCAGAAGCACTGGGAGGGCAGAGGCAGGTCTCTGCTGGCTTTCTCTCTACACAGAGACTCAGACCCAACCAACATTCTCAGATCTTGGGGTCTATGAATATTTGACCTTCTATTACACCCTCTTTTCTTTCTTTTTAAAAATAGCATAAAAGATATTATTCAAAACTAGAGGCCCGGTGCACAAAAATTTGTGCACTCGTGGGTAGGGGATCCCTCAGCCTGGCCTGTGCCCTCTTGCAGTCTGGGACCCCTCAGGGGTAACCACTTGCTGGCTTAGGCCTGCTCCCCGGGGGATTGGGCCTAAGCTGGCAGTCAGACATCCCTCTGGCAGCCTGGCAGCCCTCGGGGGATGTCCATTTGCCAGCGGGGAGCAGACCTAAGCTGCAGTCAGACATCCTTAGTGCTGCTGAGGAGGCAGGAGAGGCTCCCACCACCACCGCTGTACTGGCAACCGTCAGCCTGGCTTGTGGCTGAGCAGAGCTCCCCCCTGTGAGAGTGCACTGACCACCAGAGGGCAGCTCCTGCATTGAGCATCTACCCCCTGGTGGTCAGTGTGTGTCATAGTGACTAGTCATTCCCAGTCATTCTGCTGTTAGGGTCAGTTTGCATATTGCCCTTTTACTATATAGGATAGAGGCCTGGTGCACGGATGGGGGCCAGCTGGTTTGCCCTGAAGGGTGTCCCGGATCAGGGTGGGGGTCCCGCTTGGGTGCCTGGCCAGCCTGGATGATGGGATGATTGCTGTTTGCAGCTGGTCACACCCCCTTTAGGGTGGGGGTCCCCACTGGGATGCCTGGCCAGTCTGGGTGAGGAGTTGAGGGCCGTTTTCAGGCTGGCAGGCGACTAAAGCTCCCAGCCTCTTTTTTTGTCTTTTTTTTTCCTGGGATTTATTTACCTTCTATAGTTGTCACTGGAGCTGAGAACCGGCTCCAGCCTTGAGGCCGAGGCCAGCTGAAAGCAGGTATCTGGGTTTGTTTAGCTTCTATAATTGAAACTCTGTTGCCATCACTGGCGCTCTAAGCTCTGAGGCCCCGGCTGGCTGAAAGCAGGTATCTGGGGTTTGTTTAGCTTCCTATAATTGCAACATTGTTGCTTCCGGAGCTCAGAGCTGGGCTGCGGCAGGTGGGGAACCTTGGCTTCCTCCATCACTGGAGCAAGCAAGCCTCATGTTTGCTTCAGCTGCGTGGCTGACGACCGCCATCTTCGTTGGCAGTTAATTTGCATATCCTGCTGATTAGCCAATGGGAAGCGTAGCAGAGGTATGGTTAATTATCATGTTTGTCTATTATTAGATAGGATTAAGATGACTTTACTTTATTACCCTAAATATGCCTCCACACTCCTGTGAGCTGACAGAATTTATGTTATATTGTGCAAGTGGACATGAACCAAAGAGGAATCTGATTTGGGGAGAGGGAAGGACTTTAAACATAAGTAAATGGGAGAAATCACAAAGAAAAAGTATTAAAAACAAAACTAAAAGAATCACAATTAAAAAGTTAACAAACAGGGAAGTATTTCTGGCAGAAATGGCAGATAAAAGATGGAAATTGCTATGTAAAGAGCTTGCATAAGTCAAAGAAGGAGTAAAGCATGTGCGAAAGGACATGTTAGTTCTCAGAGCCCAGATCTGTAAAAGGCCAAGACCCATGAAAAACATGTCTATCCTCATTGGTAATCAAAGAAATTTGAATGGAAGCATGGAGACACCACTGATGATACCTTAGGGACAAGCATGTTTAAGGGTGTTAATGTCTAGGAGGAACAGCGAGTGTAGAGAAACACGCACTCCCACTCTGCTCATGGGAATGAAATTGGTACATTTCTGAAAAGTAATTTAGTAATTCATATCAAAACCCCCAATAAAATAAACACTGAGATTCTCACTAGTTTGAAAGCCCTGCTGAAAGTACAGATTTCATAGCTAGAGCATCAAATCCAAAATCTAGAACCATCTACAGACCTCAGGAACATATATAAGTCCAGATGACAAGTCTCAGTCTAAAATGCTATGATAATATGCACCGCCAAGAAGTGTAAACATAGCTTTTACTTGAATTAAAGTTTATAGGTTACCCTTTGTTGATTTAAAAAAAAATTATTAGTCTCATTATCTTACAGTCAGCCTGGATATAAACTCAAAACTCTTCCCTCTGCCCTGCCGGCGTGGCTCAGTGTTTGATCATCGACCTATGAACCAGGAGGTCACGGTTCAATTCCCAGTCAGGGCACAGGCCTGCGTGGCGGGCTCGATCCCCATTGTGGGGCGTGCAGGAAGCAGCTGATCGATGATTCTCTCTCATCATTGATGTTTCTATCTCTCTTTCCCTCTCTCTTCCTCTCTGAAATCAATAAAAATACTTTAAAAAAACAAACAAACAAACAAAAAAACCTCTTCCTTCTGGCTGTGTCACTCTAACCCAGGGGTGGGCAAACTTTTTGACTCGAGGGCCACAATGGGTTCTTAAACTGGACCGGAGGGCCGGAACAAAAGCATGGATGGAGTGTTTGTGTGAACTAATATAAATTCAAAGTAAACATCATTACATAAAAGGGTACGGTCTTTTTTTTTTTAGTTTTATTCATTTCAAACAGGCCGGATCCGGCCCGCGGGCCGTAGTTTGCCCACGGCTGCTCTAACCAGTCTCAGCGGTGGAATTGTCTCCATCATGGCCTGCTTACCACATTATCCTGGGCAGACCATTTCTATATTCAGTAAAAACACACGCTTGCCAATAAAAAATATAATTTTCCACATTTTCAGTAGGGATATGGATAGGATTGAGTATGAAGTTAGAGCTTTTTGCTTGCATGAGTTATATTTTAATTAAGAAAGTTGTTCTAAAATTTCACTATGTCAAATATTCCTAGAATAATTAAGCCACGTCCAAGTATTTCTAACAACTTTCATTATAGTTAAACACTTGTTGAAATGAAATTGGCTATGGAATTGGCTATCACATGTAAAGTGATTATTCTTATAGACTATCTCTACCGGTTTGCTTGAGATTTTCTCTTTAGCGGAGCTCAGATATCTTCAGATTGCCAAATAATTGCAGGCTTACTTTCTAGCTCATTGAGATGAAAAATGTATTCGTCTTTCATTTACTTGTATATTTATTTTCCTGGACACCACAGGCGTAAATCAAGAGAAGAGACGTGTAATTTGTATGGTCATAATCAAGGTTTGAGCAATCCCACTATCACCTGTTTCTACATAGAGCCAAGAAGACAAGTTCTGCCTTCTAAATGAACAGACTTATCTAAGGATCTGAACCCATGATCCTGATTTGTCTGATTTTTTAATTCCCTCTGTCCTGCACAGAGCCAGACACTGACAGCAGGCCACTTACTGTGTCCAGGTATGTTGTTGATTTCATATATTTCACAACTGGAGTCAAATTTTTTTTTCTTAAGTACTTAGAAATATACTTTTGTAATTGTGTGGACTTGTTGGTCTCAAGTGTCAGAAACCCAACTCTAACTAGTTCAGACAAAAAGGAAATTTGTTGGAAGGGTAAAAAGTATAAAACCAAAGAAGAATTGAAATATGAAGATGCAAGATGGACTAGGGTACAGCTGGGCTCAAGGGCAATTGGAACCAGGAACTATTTGGTGTTTCTCCATCTCTCTTATTACAGACCAGCAGAAAATATGATACTCACCCCATGGCCACCCCCTGAAGCTTCCAGACCTCACTTGTAGCTTCTACTGGTATCACCAGGCAGGAACTGGCTCCTTGCTAGTCAGTTCTGGAAAATCTTGGGTTTAGCTGAGTCAGGCTCCCACTCCTGAACCAATCAGAATGCCAGGAGGAAGTTTCTAAGGGTATAGATCACATGATCCCAGAGACTGGTAAATATTATGAAAGAATAGCTACCCTAAGGAGAGTTCATGACAGTCTATTTTTAGATTTTCTTTTTAAAGTTCTGCCTATTACTAGTATTTCCATAATCAATTTTTTAAAAAGCTACTTTTGTGAAAATATCATTTTAAAACTGGAATAATATAACCAAGTTCAGCAAAGAAAATTAAAATTAATTGTAATCTCATCACCCAAATATTTAGATTTTAGTTTATATCCCCCCAGTCTTTTCTATAGACATATATTCTTTCTTATGTACTAGTCCTATCTAATAAAGAGGGAATATGCTAATTGACCCTCACAGTCGCAAAGATGGTGGCACCCACAGCCAATAAGAAGGGAATATGCTAATTGACTGCCCTGCCCTCAAAGATGGCAGCGCCCACAGCCAATAAGGAGGGAATATGGTAATTGACTGACTGTCACACCCTCAAAGATGGTGGCTCCCAAAGCCACAAGATGGCAGTGCCCATTCCCCTTAGCCCTGCCGGGGCGACAGGCACATGGCAAGGCTGGGCCCAACCCCAGGCGGGCCCGGCCTTGCTGCAAACCTGCTTTTGGAGTCCCCCAGTCCCCTCAGAGCCCCCAGCTGCCCAGGGCCAGCCCGAGGCACAGGCAAGCCTCTGATGACAACTGCCCAGCTGCCCAGGGCCGCCCAAGGCTTGCACTGCTGGCAGTGGCAGCAGCAGAGGTGTGATGGGAGTGTTGTCTTCCCCTAATCGCTGGGTCACCTCCCACCCCTGAGAGCTCCCAAACTGTGAGAGGGGGCAGGCTGGGCTGAGTTGTCCCCCCCTTCCAGTGCATGAATTTCCATGAACTGGGCTTCTAGTATAGTATATTACTGAGATCATGTTGAATGTAAATTCTACATTCTGCTGCCCACTTAAATGTAAAAAGAATACTCTTAGTTAATCACATTTTATATGTATGGATCCCTTTAGATCAGGACACATGACACATCAGAAGATCTGTGAACTTCTTGAATGAAAATGAAAAATTCTTGTAGCCATAAGCATTTTAGTGTGTATTTCTCTTGGGAAGGGCTCCATCCATATTTTTACCAGATTTTCAAAGTAGTCTGTGACCAAGAATTATGGCATTCAAGTTTTCAAAGCACTGCCACATAAGTAATAATAGGCTCAGAGCTGCATAATTAATATTCTACTTTCAGTTAGTCTCAAGTGACATAAAGGTTCATGATATGTATCAAACTCTAACTTGCAGATGCATGAATTTGAGTCACCAATGTTCAAGCCAGACCCTTACTGTGTGGCTGAGCCTTTCCAGTGCCCAGCCTCTCGTCAATCAAGTTCCCTTCTCCCCACAGGACTAACTGTGTGAATGGTCACAATAGCTTGTTTCTGTGAACTGTGGGGGCTTAGCAGCTAGAGGAGGCTAGCAGCTGCCAGGAAGTGAGCAGGGGACGATGGAGAAGAGATTATGAGAGACAATGTATAGGCTCTGAGGATCTTGTATTTTGTTTTTTTTTGTTTTTTTTTTTTTTTAAATTAAATCTTTATTGTTCAGATTATTACATTTGTTCCTCTTTTTTTCCCCCCCATAACTCCCCTCCTCCCAGTTCCCGCCCCACCCTCCGCCCTCACTCCCCACCCACTGTCCTCATCCATAGGTGCACGATTTTTGTCCAGTCTCTTCCCACATCTCCCACACCCCTTTCCCCCCCAAGAATAGTCAGTCCATTCCCTTTCTATGTCCCTGATTCTATTATAATCACCAGTTCATTCTGTTCATCAGATTATTTATTCACTTGATTCTTAGATTCACTTGTTGATAGATGCATATTTGTTGTTCATAATTTGTATCTTTACCTTTTTCTTCCTCTTCCTCTTCTTAAAGGATACCTTTCAGCATTTCATATAATCCTGGTTTGGTGGTGATGAACTCCTTTAGCTTTTCCTTATCTGTGAAGCTCTTTATCTGACCTTCAATTCTGAATGATAGCTTTGCTGGATAAAGTAATCTTGGTTGTAGGTTCTTGGTATTCATCACTTTGAATATTTCTTGCCACTCCCTTCTGGCCTGCAAAGTTTCTGTTGAGAAATCAGCTGACAGTCGTATGGGTATTCCCTTGTAGGTAACTGAGTTTCTTTCTCTTGCTGCTTTTAAGATTCTCTCTTTGTCTTTTGCTCTTGGCATTTTAATTATGATGTGTCTTGGTGTGGTCCTCTTTGGATTCCTTTTGTTTGGGGTTCTCCGCGCTTCTTGGACCTGTAAGTCCATTTCTTTCACCAGGTGGGGGAAGTTTTCTGTCATTATTTCTTCAAATAGGTTTTCAATATCTTGCTCTCTCTCATCTTCTGGCACCCCTATAATTCTGATGTTGGTACGCTTGAAGCTGTCCCAGAGGCTCCTTACACTATCCTCGCATTTTTGGATTCTTTTTTCATTTTGCTTTTCCGGTTGGATGTTTTTTGCTTCCTCACATTTCAAATCATTGACTTGATTCTTGCGCTCCTCTGGTCTGCTGTCGGGCGTCTGTATAATATTCGTTATTTCAGTCTGTGTATGCTTAATTTCTAGTTGGTTCCCCAATATAAGATCGAGGGTCTTATTAGTTTTCGTGTAGATCTCATTAAGTTTATCGGCAGCTTCTAAACAGTTCTTGAGAGACCTTAAAAGTGTGGTTCTGAACTCTATATCTTCCATTGACAATTTTGTCCTGTTTCTTTGTCTCCGCATTTTGTTATGCTTCCTTGGTGCACGCCCTAGTGGTCTTTGTTCGAAGTCTTATAGTTAAATCTTGATTGTTGTAGCTAATTCCAGGGAGGGTTTGACCTCCAGGCCAAGTGGCTATGAGAATCAGCTGTGTCAGCAGTGAGAGAACTTCTGTCCTCTAGGGAGGTGCTAATCTAGCCTTTGCCTGAGGCTATCCGGCAAATGCCTCTGTGCAGGGCTTGGGCGGGGCGGGTCGCACAGGATCAACAGGTGGGCCGGAGAGAGCAGTTATGGCGGCTCTCAGTCCTGTCTCCAGGGGCTCTGCCTCTCTGAGTCCCAGCACCCGCTGCAAAGCTCAGAGAGAAAGCTGCACTCGCTCTGACCGAAGTCAGACAGTCCCGCTTCTCCCGTTTGAGTCTGGGTCCCTAAAGACTCGCCCGGATCTGGTGCTCAGAGTCTGCGACTCCCTCCCGATTGAAAACAACAACCGCGCCCTCCGCCGCCAGCCCGCTCTGCGCACTCCGCACCTCAGAATTTGACTTCAGCACTGCGCCTCCTCTGAGTGTCCGTGTGCGTTTCTCTTTCCTCCTAGTTGTAGGACTTCCACTCAGCCAGCGTTCCTGTGGTTCTGGGTGATGTCCCTTCCGTTTTTTGGTTTCACTTTTGAAGTAGTTGTTCAAAGCAGCAAACTCCGGCGTTAACCTATGCCGCCATCTTGGTTCTCCGGAAGGCCTACTCTTGCATCGGATCTTGTATTTTGGATATTGATGGTGAATTACAGAGGCATGGATAGAACTGACCAAAATGACTTAGCAAAACTGAAGCTATTTCACTGTCTCACTTAAAGGACTCCTGGGCACAGGCAGAACTTGGCACAGTGACTTCAGAGCAAGATCATTCGAATAATTCAAAACCAAAAGTGAATTTTTCAGGCAAATTATCAAGTTCACCTACATAAATTGCATGAAATAGCCAACTGTCATTCAATCTCCCCTCCGTTGTGGATGGTATACAACTTGAGTGGATTTCCCCTTCAGAGCCCCTTGGACTGTGCCCTGGTTAAACTTACTTGATAGCAGCAAACTTCCCTTTTCACTTTGTGCAGCCTGATTCTACCTCATAGAAGTCACATTCTCTGCTCCTAGGCACAGGTTTTTTGTTGTCCTTGTTTTTTTAAATGTATTTCTTTATTGATTTCAAAAGATGAAGGGAGAGGGAGAGAAAGATAGAAACATCAAACATGAGTAAGAATCATTGATTAGCTGCCTCCTGTGTGCCCCCTACTAGGGATCAAGCCCGCAACGCAGGCATATGCCTTGGCCAGAATCGAAGCTGGGACCCTTCAGTCCGCAGGCGGAGGCTCTATCCACTGAGCCAAACTGGCTAGGTCTAGGCCTAGGGCACCCGTTTTTATCTTAGTCTTTGTTTTCCCACTCAGAAATGGTGTTCCCCTGGGACACCCCTTCGCGCTGCACAAGCACTATAAGCACAATGGAAACTCCTGGCTCCGCCCTCTGGGTCAGCCCAGGGAACCCCAGGAGTGGGAGCAAACCCAAGCCGCCACGTCAATGGCACGTTCTCAGGTGAAGCCAGCATCTCTCCATCTGCTCTGTGTCCTCGATGCCTCCATTCTTTCAGGTCCACTCTCTGATTTGTCTTATTGTTAGGTGTCCCTCACAAATAATCAATTCCCTCAGAAATGTGAAGATCCATTTCCCCATTACGAAATTCTTTTCAGCTTCTCACGGTGAAACACACTATGTTTCTTACTTTTACTTAGTTATTTTAAGGGGTGCTCTATGGATACTGTACTTAAACATTTAAAAAAAGAGAAAGAAAAAAATTGAAGGGGGAAAAATCATTCAATACGGGCATGTTACTCGGAAAGAACCAAGCAGGTAGGTCTAATAAATCAGGCTTTTCCTCTGCTCCGTGGTGTGTGGAATGATTTACTACGTCCATAAAGGAAATTAAAGGACTTCGAGCTCAGAGACACCCCAGAGGCCCGAGCTGGGATGGTGCAGACAGAGCTGTTTGAAGACATGGCTCTGAGGCTCAGGGAGTGGACGGTTCGCAGCTGCCCTGAGCCCACGGGTGTCGGTGTTCAAAAGAACGGAGGAGGACCGCTTCTAGGCCTTTTGGCTGAGATCGAGGATAGCATCAAAAGAAGAGCAGTCACCAGCAGCTCTGTCCACGGCTGGTTAACGGGACGGAATGTAAAGTCAGCAGGGCAAGGTTGCTGATCAAGCTGCAGACTTCTCAGCCTGCCCGATTTTCAGGGCTTGCTTCCAGCGTAGGGGGCTCCCTTACCTAATACAGCTCAATACTCTTTCATACTGTTTGCACACATCCTTAGGATACTTGAGAAGACAAAGAAAATAACTGCATGAAACAGAATAAAAGTGGTCTCTGAAGAATGTGAACAGATTTGCACATTCTATTGATTCAGAAAATCAGACATACATAGAATCCAGAAAGGAAAATAGAAATCCTAATGGAATAAGAGGCTTCGGCTTACAGGAGAGGTGACCTTTTACTAAGGTGTCCCTAGAAGTCCTATTTAAAGTTTATCATTGAGCTGGAACCAAATATGCCATGTCAGTGGATCCCAAATCAAATTTTCTGCATGTTCCTAGGCCGTGGCTGTGGCCCCGAAGCCAGAGCTGGGTTCTTCCTAAACCAGGAAGAGTTACTTCATATAAAGCAGAGGCCCCAGACTTTTGGAATTTATGGACCAAGAAAAAATTTTAATGGAAACATGGAACCAAAATTAAATTGTCGGGTTTGCTTTTTTCCCCCTTAGTCGAGTAAAAGCAAGAAGAAGGAGACAGAGGAGAAAAAAATGAAAAAGAAAAAGGGGTAGGGGACTACCTACCATCACTATGATTTGGGGGAAAGAATGCACAGTTTAACACCAAAAAAAACTGAGAACACAGTCTCCAAATTAAAAAGACATGAATTTATGTTTTTGAAAAAAGTCACTCATTTTATCTTCTCCCAGTCAGGCTTTGGAGCCAGTGGGTAGAGGAGAGTAGAATATGGGCTTTGCCACAGCAACGCAGGGGTTCAAATACCAACTCCACCACCTGCTAACTGACCAGGGCAGGCTGTTGCTTCACGTCCCCGGGACTCTGTGCTCTTCTGTGAGGCAGGGATGCTCACTCAGGGACAGTGTGAGAAAGGTCCCACCCCAACATGAAGCTGCCCCTCTTTTGGACCACAAACCCCCTCGGCCAGGTTTTGTGGGATCTTTATCTTCTCGCTGTTAGAGAGTCTCATTTAAACCGGATCTCACCTGACTAAAGATGATTCCTGAAGAGATGCTTAGGTGGGGGTGGGGTGTGTGCAGCTCTGGGTGCTGCCCATCCCAGAATTTCCTGGGCCAGTGCTGGAAGCCCCTGACAGCTGCTAGGAAACACATCATTTTGATTTAGAATGAAATTGATTTGTTTGTCGACCATAAAGACGGATGGAATAAGTATAAAAAAAATAGAGGATTTGGCCATGACTGCTTCTTATATTCACTAGACCTTTTAGCTATAAGATTTATATCGGAGTGGAACACATGGCTGTGAAATGTAGAGGGAGTTAGGTGTGATCCTCCCCCTCCTGACTTTCCTCCTGCAGACAAATGGAATGCAGAATTTAAAGGGGAACGCTAGGGCTCTGGATTTGAGAGTCAGATGTTACGGGCAAAATGGCTTAGCCTCCTCACTGGGATATTCTGAAATGCTGTTCTAAATGTTGGTCTGCTCAGGATTAGAATTGAACCCTGTAGCTACCTCGCTGAAGAGGAAAACAGTGCCAAGAACAAAGGCCCTTCCCAGGTGACCTTGGGGAAAGAAAGCTCCCTGGACCAGCTGTCAAGAGAACTGTGCTCTGAACCGTGGCTTTATTGTTCTTCTCTCTTTGTGCCTCAGTTTCCCAGTAGGAAGATAAAACTAACCAGCCCTTGCTCTCCGACAAGACTGTGGTAGAGATCAAAGAACGCTAAATTTGGAACAGTTTATAGCACTAGTACAATTATGATTACAGTGATATTAATGGAATTTCAGCTTCATTCTTTCTTTAAAGGTTAAAAGTTTAAAATAAAAACACACGAAGTAAAATAAATGCTTGTCTAGGTATTCAAGGCCTCATGAAAAACTTGGCTTCCAGCCATGGAGTAACCAGATGCCCCCGAGGGTCTCTCGCCCACTGTAACCCCGGCGACATGGTTCCAGGGTCGCCCCGAATTTCAGGTCTGCAGTGGGGAGCCCTTGGACCCTCTGCAGGACTCCTGTGCTGTCCAGAGCTTTATCTCCCCTTGACCTCTTCTCCCCGGCATTCCTGCCTCTTTGTGTTCAGAGAGGGTACATGGGGAACAGAGAGGGAACAAAAAGACAGGTTTTACGGCACACAACACGAAAGCTTTGAAAGGAATGCCTGGCTCTGCACCTCACCTGCTCCTTTCTCTCCAACCTTCCTTCTCCCCTCTTCCTTCATCTCCCCCCTCCCTTCAGGAGCAAACAACCCCCACAAATTCCTCGCATTGTCTCCTGAGGAGTGACTGATATCTTGGTGCTGGCTGACATCCAAAGGGTCTCACCATATCCAAGCAGGTTCATCAAGGCAATTTTTCAAACAAAGGCTGATCCTTCCTTAAGGGGAGTTCAGGTGCCAGCTGTTAAGAGAGTAGCACCTGGGGAAAACAGGGCTGTCACTAACTGCTGTGAGAACAAACCAGTTCTCCAAATGTGGTTGCTCCCACCTAGGGCATTGGTCTCACCCGGCAACTTGTTAGAGATACGAATAGAAATTGGGGGCTTGCAGACCTATTAAATAAGAAACGTTGAATGGACAGTCCAGCAGCCTGTGCTTGAACAGCCTCCAGGATAAACTGATGGATGCCAACTAAACTGTAAGAATCACTGACTATTCTAAGGATGAGCAGCGCATCTATTTCAATGAGCAGTTATGTAGCAGCCGGCATAGTGCCTGGTGTATAAATGCTCTTAAATCAGTAAATAGCAAAGGTTCAGTAAGTGCTCCTTGGCCACACGAGTAGATGAAGCCCTGAGTGTCCAGCTCTCTGGTGCCTCATGAAGAAGAAGAGGAAACAAAATATAAAACAGAATTTCTGCTCTTGTGACCTGAAACCAGTGACCATGAGAAAGCACTGGGTGAACCTGACACCTCAGCAACAAGTCAACTTAAACATATTTAGCCTGTGTTTTTAATGATGCAGATGAGAAAACAGAGGCAGCACAAGTTGATTGAGGTGTGAGGGAGCAGAGCTGGCCCAGAACCCAGCCTTCCTGGTACCCTGACCCCCAGGTGTCCTGAGATTTCCCGGCTCCTGGTTCAGGCCTCAGATGTGCAGGGACTCAAAGGACAAAGTCAGTGTGGGCTGGAGGAGGTGGAGGAGGCCAGGCCATGGAAGGAGTGGGGGGAGGGGGTGGGGGGGGGGGGGAGAGGGCTCAAGCTGGGCTTCTTTTCAGAGCAAGAAAGATCTGGATGAGCAGAGATTTGTGGGATTTTCTTTTCTGGTTTTGGTAACATTCCAAAGCGTGGAGAGAAAACACAGCATGCTTTTATCTGGTGGGCGTAAGTAGTGAAGTATTTGCCCAAAGAAGGAACAGCCAAGCAAACATGCAGGCCAGGTCCCAAGACCTAGCATGAGATTGTGCCTGGGGTCTTGTGAGCAGAGGCTGGTCAGGTGGGCTGGAAAAGGTGCATGTTCTCCTCCAGCCCAAACGTACCCCTCAAGGGAGGCGAGGCTAAGGTTACTCCTTTCCCATCACCTCGATACTGCTCTCAGTTTTTCTCTTTTCTCTCTTCTTGGGCATGGCTGTCCCTCTTCTCTTGTCCACCCTTCTTGGTAAATTCAGAACCGACAACAAAGTCTGATGATTTCTTTGAATCAGAGTTTCCCCCACCCACATGTTTGTGTCACTGCCAGCAAAAGGTCCTCTAAGTAGTCATAACCTCGGAGGACTTGTCGGGTGGACGAAGGAGAGTAGGAGGTGTAAAAAAGCCAAGCAAAACTCTGACAATTTCCCTTCAAAGAAAGTAGGCTGGACAGGGGAAGTACAAAGGAAAGAATGGTAAATTCACCAATTTTGAAAAGAATGACTCATCTTCAACCTACAGCATTTTGGAAGCAGTAAAGCTCAGAAGTGACTGTTTTTACTTTTAGTAAATGTATGGGGATGACCTTGGTTAGTATGGTCATGTAGGTTTCAAGTGTACATTACCATGATACATGACCTGTATATTGCATTGTGTAACCACCACCCAAAGTCAAACAATCTTCCATCACCACATACTTTCCCCCTTTACCCTCTACCATCTCCTACCCCCTTGCCTCTGCTAACCACCATGCTGTTGTCTGTATCTCTGAGTTTCAGTTTTATATCCCACATATGAGTGAAATCATATGGTTCTTAGCTTTTTCTGACTGGTTTATTTCACTTAGCATAATATTCTCAAGGTCCATCCAAGTTGTCACAAATAGCAGTATATCATCCTTTCTTATGGCTGAGTAGTATTCCATAGTATATATGTACCGTATCTTCTTTTCCAGTCCTTTATCGAAGGACACTTTGGTTGTCACCATATCAAATGCTGCAATGAACATAGGGGTGCATATATCTTTGCAAATAAATGTTTTTTAGTTTTTTTGGCTAGATACCCAGAAGAGGGATTTCTGGGTCATATGATACTCTACTCTTAATTTTTTGAGGAACAATCAGTCTGTTTTCCACAGTGGCTGTACCTGTTTACATGTCCACAAGCAGTGAATGAGAGTTCCTTTTTTTCCACAACATCTCTAAAACCTGTCTTGTTGATAATAACAATTCTAGCAGGTCTGGGGTAGTATCTCATTATAGTTTTGATTTGCATTCCCCTAATAGCTAATGAAGCTTAACATCTTTTCATAAATCTGATGGTCATTTGTATATCTTCTTGGGAGAGGTGACTGTTCAAGTCTGCTGCCCATTTTTTAATTGGATTGTTTGTTTGTTTGGTGTTGAGTTGTATGAGTTCTTTATATATTTTGGATATTGACCCTTGTCTGAGCTGTTATTTACAAATAACATCTCCCATTCAATTGATTGCCTTTTTGTTTTGTTGTTGGTTTCTTTTGCTGTGCAGAAGCTTTTCAGTTTGATATAGTCGCACTCATTTATTTTTGCCTTTACTTCCTTTGTCTTTAGAGTCAAATTCATAAAAATCTTCTCTAAAACCGAGGTCCATGAGTTTAGTACCTATGTTTTTTCTATGTGATTTCTTGTTTCAGATCTTATATTTAGGTCTTTGGTCTATTTTGAATTAATTTCTGTACATGGGGACAAACTATAATCTAGTTTCATTCTTTTGCATGTGGCTTTCCAAGTCTCCCAGCACCATTTATTGAAGAGGCTTTCTTTTCTCCATTGTGTGTTTTTGGCTCCTTTTCAAAAATTATTTGTCCATATACCTGTGGTTTATTTCTGGCTCTCAATTCTGTTCTATTGGTCTGTGTGTCTGTTCTTCTGCCAATACCATGCTGTTCTGATTATTGTAGCTTTGTAGTGTATATAATTTGAAGACAAATCATGTGATACCTCTGGCTTCATTCTTTTTTCTCAGGATTGCTTTAGCTAGTCCAGATCTTCAGTGGTTCCATACAAATCTGGTGGGGGTTTTTTGTCTTGTTTCTTTAAAAAATGACACTGGGATTTTTATAGGGGTTGCATTAAATTTGTGCATTGCTTTTGGGGGGGTAATATGGCCATTTTAACTATGTTGATTCTTCCAGTCCATGAACATGCAATATATTTCCATTTCATTGTATCTTTTTCAATCTCTTTTAATAAATGGTTTGTAGTTTTCAGTATATAGGTCCTTCACATTTTTTGTTAAGTTTATTTCTAGGTAATTTTATTTTGGGGGTTGCAATTGCAAAAGGAATTTGGTGGTTTGTTTGTTTTTCATTTCTTTTTCTGAAGTTTCATTGTTAGTATACAGGAAAGTAGTTGGGTTTTTTTGCACATTGATTTTATATCTTGCAACTTTATTTATTATTTATAATTGTGTTTTATGGAGTCTTTAGAATTTTTTATATACAGAATTATTTCATCTGCAAAAACTGTTACTTTTACTTCTTCCTTCCCAATCTGGATGCCTTTTTGTTCCTTTCTCTTGCTCTGGCCAGGACTTCCAGAAATGTTGAATAAGAGTGGTGAAAGTGGGCATCCTTATTTTGTTCCTGATTATAGGGGGAAAGATTTCAGTTTTCACCACTGACTATGATATTGACTGAGGGTTTGTCATAGATGACCTTTACTATGCTAATGTATTTTCCTTCTATACCCATTTTATCAAGTGTTTTGGGCATAATTGGGTGTTGTATCTTATCAAATGCTTTTTCTACATCTACTGATGAGATCATATGATTTTATCCTTTGTTTTGCTAATGTGGTCTCTTACATTGATTGACTTGTGTATAAGGGGCATTTATCATAGAACCTCCAGCAGTAAAGTCTGACACACCACATGAATGAATGAAAAGTGGAAAAGAAAGTGCAGGTAGAACTTTTCAAGACCTTGAAGTGTAAAACACCCATGAATGGATTGATGATTGTCTTTCAACAGTATTATAGTTTGGTAAGCTCTAGGGAACTCATCTAATTGTTAATAAGTGGCTTTATTAGAATCTTTGTTAAACTAAACATAAAGACTGTATGTTTGGCTACTGAAGTGATAACCTAAACTACTCTGCAAAAGAAAAGGTTAGCTGAAATTGGGATTAACTACAAATCATCTAGAATTTCTGCTGATCTTATTTGTTAAAAATCAGCTGCTTCATCCCGGATTTATGTCTACATGGAAGAATAGGGAATGTAGAAGTGATTTTCTGTGAAACTGGAAATCTAAATATCCTTAACAGTTAAGCAGTAATATACTTAAGTTGAAAACCACTATTTCTTTCTTTTTTTAAAAAAAAAATATTTTTATTGATTTCAGAGAGGAGGGGAGAGGGAGAGAGAGAGAAAGAGAAACATCAATGTTGAGAGAGAATCATTGATCGGCTGCCTACTGCATGCCCCACACTGAGGATCAAGCCTGCAACCTGGGCATGTGCCCTGGCCAGAAATCGAACCATAACCTCCTTTTTCATAGGTTGACGCTCAACCACTGAGCCACACCACAGGGCCCACTATTTATTTTATCTAATTTTTAAAAAATATATCTTTATTGATTTCAGAGAGGAAGGGAGAGGGATAAAGAGTTAGAAACATCGATGATGAGAGAGAAACATTGATCAGCTGCCTCCTGCACACCCCCTCCTGGGGATGTGCCCACAACCGAGGTACATGCCCTTGACCGGACCCTTCAGTCTACAGGCCGACGCTGTATCCACTGAGCCAAACCGGTTAGGGCAATTTTATCTAATTTTTTAAAGGTCAGCTCACTCTGCCCTTTTGTGTACTTTTTGAGCAGTTCCTGGAAAGGGGTCAACATCCCAGTGATGTAACTGCCAGGGGGCTGATGTGTAGATTGGCGCCCCTGATTCAAGTAATCTGAAACAAACCTTAACACCACCCAGAGCTCAGGAAGCCTAATTTTCAGCCTGAAAAATGGCCTGCAGTTACATATCTCTCTTCTTTGAGTAGCTAAATCAGTTACTCAGTGGCCTAGTACTTTATATATATACTAGAGGCCTGGTGCATGAAATTTGTGCACTCAGAGGGGGATCCCTCAGCCCGGCCCGCACCCTCTCGCAGTCTGGGAGCCCTCAGGGGATGTCCGACTGACGGCTTAGGCCCGCTCCTAAGCCATCAGTCAGACATCCTTAGCGCTGCTGTGGCTGGAGAGGCTCCTGCCACCGCAGCTGCGCTTGCCAGCCGTGAGCCTGGCTTCTAGCTGAGCAGTGCTCCCCCTGTGAGAGCATACTGACCACCAGGGGGCAATTCCTGCATTAAGCATCTGCCCCCTGTTGGTCAGTGTGCATCATAGCAACTGGTTGTTCTGCCATTCAGTCAATTTTCATATTAGCCTTTTATTATATAGAATATAGGATATGTTTACATTTATTTTCATACATATATGTATATGTGCACATTATATGTACATATGCATACATATATGTATATTTCTATGTATGCCTATATATTTATATCTATATACACACAGATATTCAAATGTACATAATTTTTAAATAACATATTAAGCAGACATCCTCAAGCAAAACTCTTAGTGAAGAATCTTAGTGTTTTGTTGAGCTTCATCTATCAAAGCTGGTTGCTAAGAGATTTAAAAGGAAGTTGAACATTAACTCTACAGGTACCAGATTGCCCACATCCCCATTAGTTAAGGAAGAGTTGGGGCCTGGGAGTCAATAAATTCACACATTACCAATCACTGTCACCATATAAAGAAGAGGGTACCATACAGGAAGGCTACTGAGACTTAGTTTGATATCATATATCATTGGAAATTATTTGGAGTTTTAAGTCAACATAGGAAAAAAGAATTTGTTCTGAAATTTATTGAATCATCTTGGAGCAAGTGTCAGTGACCATATGCTTGGAAATGTTTTGTGAGATTATAAAATTTCCTATTGTTCCTAGGTAGGCTTAGTGTAGTTAATAACGGTGGGTGCCAGCTGTCTATTGATGTATATTTATAAAGCATCAAGATCAGACTGGCTGGTGCCCTGAGTGGAGACTCTGGCTTTCAATATTGAGGGGTTTAAAGCATGCTGGGGTAGGACTATGTGGTTTTCCCTCCATGCTTAAAGTTGTGCACTAGTCCCATCTCCCTGTACATCTTCACCTCTGCCTACACCTTCAGGAAAGGGACACTTTCATTATCCATTCAACTCTCCATTAAGCATAAGACAATGACCAGGCTTCAAGACCCGCCAGGACACTGCCTCTCCTATCTCCCTTCCATGGCCGTGACAACCCTCAATAGCGCTCAACCAACCAAATAGTGGCATGGTAAGTAAGAGAGGGAGCATCCAAGACAGACTCTCAGCTGTAAGGAAGCACTAATCATTGAGCTTTTAGGAACTAAACACGTTCAAATGAAAGTTCAAAAGAGAGTCTTAGGATTTCTAACCAGTATGTACTCAGCTATGTGCTGTTTAGCTCTGGATCTCAGTTATCCATGTGTCTTTGCCCATCTTCAGTGTGAAGAGCTCAAGGATTATAAATAATAAACCCCCACTGACCCCAAATGATTGAGGGAAGAAGCATACTGTGAATTCATTTCAATAGTTATCTACTCATCTCTATCGGTCTCATAATTTGTGTTCATGTCTGGTTTCCCCAACTATCCTATGAACACCTTGTAGGGCATGTTTCCTCATTGCCCTTCTCAGTGCCTAACATTAGGAGATGTTCAATAAATGTGTAGTAAAGGAATGTTTATTTTTCACATTTTACAGAAATATAATGCATCTTAAAAATTTCAAACTATTATTTTATCTTTGCTTATTCAAGTTATTTCAAGGAAGTAAGATATTCTCTATATAGTTATTCATGTGAAAACTTTTTATTCTATGGCAATTATTTGTGTTAGATGATGGTAAGTTTTTAAAAAGCAACAAAACTCTTAAGAGCTCTGCATCCAGACACAATAATAACTAGCATTTTCCCATGTTTTCAATATGCCATATCTCATTGAGTCCTCACAGCAATTCTGAGGGAAAGACATTAGTCATTCTGTACATGTGCCCATTGAGGCTCAAGAGGTAAAGCAAATGATCTGGGTTCACATTACTTAGAGAGAAGCAGACTTGGGATTTGAATCAAGGCCTTCTGATTCTTAATCCCACCATTATCCCTTCTAATTTAACACCCTTAAGTACAGACACCAATATTAGAGTAAGGGAGTTGACTAAAATCAATTTTCATCTCAAAGAACATTGTGGAAACTGCTCTCTAACAGTAAGTCCCATAGGTGGATATGTCCACTCACGGTTTCTCTTTTCTCCTCTTCAATTCTCATCTCTTCCCTCTTCTCCGCCCCTCCTCTCTCCTATGTCCTTCAACCATCAGCACACGTCTCTGACACACACCAATCAGTAGACCACCCAAAAAAATACTCTTGAAAAAACCCCACAAAAAACTATAGCTGTCTATAGTCCAAAACCATTCATGATAAATGACAATTTCCTTGTGAAGGTAATATTGAAACACACTCATTTTAAAGTATAATTATAGAATCTGCAATGAGGTTTTTTTTAAATAATATTGATGGCCTGAAAGTGCGCTTGAGAAAGTGACTTGATATCATTTTACAGGACTGAACTGAATTCAAGGCAATGTTCCTGATGTTGGTTCCCATTTGTTAACCAAGCTACAATGGCTGGGGAGAGTGAGGTTGGACTTGGGCCTGGGGTCTCTGGGACGCTCACTCTAGAGGACAGACACATTCTTGCATTTCTCCTTCTACCCAGTGTGAGTCAAACTTCTTTGACCACATCTGCCAGGTCGTAAAAGCTTTGGTGCTCTGTTATTTGAAAGGAAATGCTTATTATTATTATTATTATTATTATTATTATTATTATTCTCAGATTAGTCACCAAGGAACAGAAATAACGGTTCCTGAGCCAAATGTTTATTTAATTGAGAGTAAGAAAATTCAAATCCCAGAGAAGAGAAATCTTGATCTTGCCAAGGAGATGGGCAGTGTCTCCAAAAAATAAGATGTTGCAATTCTTACATCACAGATTAAAGTAGAATCTTTTTTTTTAATTTCCCAAGCTCTACCCTAAGTCACCATTAGTCTAATTGTAGCTGATCTAGCCAATGGGTCTCATTCTGCATTTTATACATTCGGCAGTAAATTTATTTTTAAGTGATCCTCAAGAGGCCCCTAACCTTCAGCAACCTTGATAGTTAGAGAAGTAGGAAGATGGAAATGGGTTATCTCTAGTTCTATTTGACTAAAATGTCATTGGAAACATGGGCCCAGTTGGTTTCCTGTGTGAGACCCAGAAATCCATTCTTGGTAGGGAAATAGAATACACAGGAAAACTAAAAGATCCAATAGTGTCTGTTCCAAACAAGTAACAATCCAGTTAGGGAGCTGAGATCTAAACAGAAGAAAAATAAAATAAAATAAGGATCAAGTGACAAGAAAGCCAACAAAATGAAAAATGATCCAGAACAGCTGCCATATGTTCAGGAAAGAGAGAAAAGACCATTGCACCCTACAAAAAAATGTTAGCAGCTTTAATCGTAGCCACATAGTTCACCCCTGTGCAGAGTATAGGTTTTGCTAAAGAGCTGTGAGAACATCATGTATTGTTTACATTGCGGTGAGACCTAGGTTTTGAGTTCAATCCACTAAGCTGAACCTGCTGCTTGAGCTACGGGGGACACTATATCACTGTATACTATTGCTTTACTACTGCTACTAACCATAGAAATTGCTAAATTAGTTACCTGATCCTCCTTCATTCCTAGCCAGCATCCCCAAAAGACACCCCCCCCCATATTTTCATTTTAGCACGCTTGTTCTTCTTTACATGTCATGAGAGAAAGAAGCAAAAGTTTTTCCTGTGTCCTGTTTTAGTGACAGAAGGTAAAATAGGCAGTTTCCACAAGGTTGGTTGGCAACGCGCCAGGTGGTTCCTGTGAGGGCAGGCCCTGCTCCAGGAAGGAGCAGAGGGAAGCTTCCTGGCCTCCCTGCAGCCATGATGGTCTTCACGGGCCACTCCCATGGTACTGCTCAGGCCTCCAATACGGCAGGTTCTTGACCCACTTTCCTCTCCCAGACCATCCCTTGAGTCTCCTGTAGTTTAGATGAATGCGTTTATTTTTAAGACCCTGAGCCTGAAACATGATGGGCTGCCTTCTATAAAGCAGAAATTTGGGTTAAACAGGGCCCATCCAGAGAGAAATGCATGACTTTAATAACTAAAAAACATGGGCAGTTGGTTGCAAATGCTAACATATTAGGATGTTTTCAAGTAACTTCAAGGCATTTCTCCGTTGGAAGACTGACTACCTTGGCTATGTATTAGGTCCAATTGCAAGTAAAAAATACTCTTGAAAAAAAAGCACTAAAAACTACAGCTGTCCATAGTCCAAAACCATGGAAACCAGCTCTCCCTGCAAACAATGAGCCTGCTTCCAGCCAAGGCAGCAAGAGAGTCTCATTTCTCATGATTTTCTTCCAAATCCCAAACAGCAAATGCCTTTAAAATGCACAAAAGAGCAAGGAGCCTACTGAATTGGCAATTATTCCTATTCCTTTTTAGTAAAGGAGAGAAAGGCATTAAAAAAAATCTGTGTTTTGCTACTTTGGGGCTTCCAAAGACAGGATGGCCTTGGGACAAGTTAACCTTCAGCATGGAGAAATGCTTGGAGCTGCAGAGGGAGAGTGATTTTGCATTTTCATCGCCAAGGTATGTTTTCTTTTTCGGCAAAGGCCTTGTTCCAGGGGGAAACTGAAATGTACTCGCTCCAGAATGAATCCCAGAGAAACCACACTGCTTTTCAGCGTGGTTATAGTCAGCACATAGTTTCCCGTTATACACCACCCTCCCCCTCATTCTCCAACCCCAGCTAGTCCACAAGCTGATTTCCAAACACACCCTTGCAGCAAATAGCGAGAGGCCATATAAGTTGGAATTTTAAATATGCACCCAAGTAGGTAATGTTATCAGTGTCATCCTCTGAGGCCTGACCTGTTCCCCCAGAGGCTGAGCCAAGCAAAACTGGGGGACAGCTGAGGCTGATGCAGGTGGAGGCTGCCCACCACCTGGCCTCCGCATGTCCCTAGGCCCAAGCCTGTTTCTATCAAAGAGGAAGACTTTCTCTAGCAAAGACTGCCTTTCTGGCTTAATTCACCAAGATTCAATTCAATGCCCATGAAATTGAATTAGGTGTCCATGGCTGCGAGGGAAGCTGGGAAACCCAGCCTTGTCAGTATTAGACAGAGGTGGGCTCTGCGGACAAGGATATCGTTGAAAGGTGGCTATTGGTTACAATCAAAACTGCTCCACATCATGGCACGATTGCTCAGGCACAAAAACAAACAAGAGCAAATGGTAGCTTTACGGATGTTGGATCTATATATTTATACTTCAACCAGAAGTGTGTAAAGATTGTGGAGCCAGACCAGATGCCATAATTTGATTCCATCTCAAAGTAGCACATTTTGTGTTCATAAAAAAGATTCAAACTCTGCCAACTACCTCATGGCTTTGGTGTAGGTTATCAAATGAGAATGTATGCAATCATACCAAATTCTTTACAGAAGTAAGATGTTCTTTATCTGCTATCATTGATCCCAAGAAATATTTTAAAAGCATGGGTGTCTGGGCTTGCCAGAGAAGGACCCAGTTTACTCCTACTATTTTCACCCTAATTATGGATAGCCCTTCTTTCATTCTCCAAAGTGCTCTGGCTTGGGCGATAAATTATAAATGGCCACCCTACTAACGAACTTCAAATTTCTAGATTATAAATTTCAATGCACGCCCAGCCCCCCAGCTTAGGGTTGAAGGGTTGAAGAAAGAAAAACTAAAAGGAGAACATTGTAGGGTTAGGGAATTGGAGCACAAAAAGATTAAACAGGGGGGAAAATAGTCCTTTAAAACAATAAAAGCTCAGGCCTCACATTAGGAAGAACAAAATTGAATGCCATTCCTGCAGGTATTGTCTTTCTTGGCTCAGAGGGCTGAAGGGCCAGGAGCATTTCACAAGGGCCCTGTGAATGGATGGCTTGTTTCCCTCCAAAGAGCTTACAGCTGGACACCAGTAGTGGGAATAGTAGTCTTGTTTCTCAGGCAGGCTTCCAGGGCCTCCAAGTGTTACAAGCCCTTCATAGAGCAGCAGATTTTAAAGGTGAATTGAAACTATTTTAAGATCCCTCTAGGGCAGTGGATGGACAGAATGACGGATTGTTACTACGGAGTAGTTGTTTTCGTTTCTGGCCCAACTGTGCACACAGCACCGTGTTCGTGACTGTGCCATTTGTTCTCTCGGCAAACAAGATGCGTTGTATGAAATGTGCAAAGAAGGGAGGGTGGGAGCCAGATTACAGGTTCTTCTAAATAAAACAGAAAAATATTGACCAGGCCATAAAAAGACTAGGCAAGCCCGAGTGGAACCTTGTTTGGATATTACGTTTGCGATCCAGTTAGGAGATGGGGGAGTGACATGGGTGTGAAATTATCCTTTTAGGAGTTTCATTCAATAAGTCAAAACTGAGATTTCTTTGGATTGCACCGACGTCACCAAATTCTTTGGCCAAAATATTAATAAATTTTAGCATAGCTCAGTGGTTAAGAGTACCTCGATTCAAATCCCAGCTTCACCGGTTAACAGAAACTGTCAGCAAGTTTCTTCCCCTCTTTGTATCTCAGTTTCGTCATCTGTAAAATGGGGATAATTGTCTCACTTAGCTCATAAGGTTGTTGAGATGAGGTGATGAGTGAAATGCTTGAAATAGTGCTTGTTAATGTCAGTTGTGGTGGCCGTCATCATTATTAAAAAGTGCAATTGCAAGATTTTATTGTAATCTCTTAAATGTACAACTTGCTGTGCTCAACTTGAAGAGCCAGGAAAATTTTTTTTTCCCCAGACACAAGCCAGTGCTATTTTGATAAGGGTCCCAGTTTCCTCTGTTAAGTAGGCCTGGGAGAAGGTTTGTGGGCGATTAGAGCTATTATAGTCACAGAATGGAATAGCTTTAGAGAGCTCCTGTCCTGCCCTGGTCTCAAAACACTGAGAGAAGGAATGACAAGAAATCGATATCAATTAGAGAGAGCTCCCAAAAGCTGGGAAATGAGGACTTAAATGTTTTCATTCTAAAAACAACATTGAAGCATTTGCCTGCACAAAGCACCTTCCCAGGACCTCTCTGTGCAACAACGATGTATATATTGCACAAGGAGTTCATTCTTTCATTCATTCATTCGCTCATTAATTCCACAAATTTGGGGTATTTTTATGAGACAAGAATTGTTTAGGGGCTGGGGTTAGAGTGACAAATTCAACAAGCTCGTAAATTCAAGAGCCTCTCAGAATATGGAATACAGGATGCTGACCAGTAACAATCCTGAGGTTGGAGCTAGATAACTAGCAGCTCAGGGGAACTCAGAAAGCACAGAGGAAGGGTGCCAAACTCCATCACTTGATGCGCGAAAAGTCACTCACTCTCAGGTTCTGGCACAGCCAGAAACTATGAAGGGGTTTCAAAGTGGTAATTCCTGATTTGATGTCAGGTTGAAAAGAGCAGGAAAATCTCAGAAGCAATTTAGCATGAGCAGCAAGGGGAGAAAATGGCCAACGACATTGGAAGAGGCAGGATTGCTTTGCAATCCATAGAAATGTCTGGTAATTTATAGAATTTAACTGGAATATTGTCCAGGATAATAATTATTTCACTGCTTTTTAATCTGGAAACCCTCCATGCAATGTTCATTGGCATTTTCTGGTTATATAGTCACTCAAAAATGGAATACGTGATACACACCAGCTCTTTGCTGACCAGCCAAATCAGGGTTTCTGTTGTCTTTTGAAAGATAAGGGATCTTAAGCTGAGTACTTAAGTGGCTTGAGCTGCTTAGCCCTGGGGCTGGGTTAAGCAGGTGGGTGTGACTCCAAGCCTTGGTTTTTCCACTGCCCAACTGGGGCTCAGTTCCCGGAAGATTAATGGAGCCCAGCCAGGACATTGTGGGAGAAAAACTAAGAGCACATTGTTACATTCAGAGTGATAGTAATATGTTTAAAGTTAGGTCGTATTAGAAAACTGGCAATGCTAGGTGTCCCTAGCGGCAATCAAGCCTGGATGACAGATTCGGGCAAATTAAATTCATTAGTGATAGCCTGATAAGCTCAGAAACAAAGCATTCATTCACTGGGAGGAATTGAACTGGCTCAATCAATTGAACTTGCTCAATCAATTGAACTACTTGTGACTTCTCTCTTCCTGAGATTTGCCCAGGGATTTAGGCAAATGAGCTCTGGACATTCATAAAATCTCCATCTCCCTTCAAATGCAGGCTGACACTTGTCTACCTCTTCCAACCCAGTTCTTCTCATTCTAATCTCTTGGTTCTTTGATTGGTTTTGCTCTTCCATTTCTAGGACTTCCTTCACCATCACCCCATTCTAGGTTAGTTAAGATTTATGTCCAAATCCAAGTAACAGAAAACTGTACTAAACAATGATGTCAACAAAACAGGAGGTTTAATTTTCCTTATTGGCAGTGCTAACACTGGTGGAGAAGTTCAGGGAGGTAAGGCTGAGATCTCTAACAGTTTTTGCTGAAATCTTGTTATCATACATACTAGAGGCCCAGTGCATGACATTTGTGCTCTAGGGTGACGGGGGGAGGTCCCTCAGCCCAGCCTGCATCCTCTCGTAGTCTGGGACCCCTCGGGGGATGTCCGCCTGCCGGCTTAGTGCTGCCACTGAGGCGGGAGAGGCTCCTTCCACCGCCACTGCACTCGCCAGCCATGAGCCCTGCTTCTGGCTGAGTGGCGCTCCCCCTGTGGGAGTGCACTGACCACAAGGGGCAGCTCCTGCGTTGAGCATCTGCCCCCTGGTGATCAGTGTGCATCATAGCTACCAGTTGCTCAGCCATTCAGTCGATTTGCATATTAGGGTTTTATTATATAGGACTAGAAACCCGGTGCATAAAATTTGTGTGCAGGGTGGGGGGCAGGGGGAGTTCTCTCAGCCCAGCCTGCACCCTCTCCAATCTGGGATCCTGCTCACAATCCAGAACCACTGGCTCCTAACTGCTCACCTGCCTGCCTGCCTGATGCCCCTAACTGCTCTCCTGCCAGAATGATGGCCCTAACTGCTCTATCCTGCCGGCCTGATCCCCCTAACTGCCTATCTGCACTACCCTCCTGGCCTGATCCCCCTAACTGCATATCTGCTCTCCCCTCCTGGCCTGATCCCCCTAACTGCCTATCTGCTCTCCCTTCCTCTCTGCGCCCTTCAGACCCCCAGTGCAGGCGTGCTGAGAGCTATCCACCGTGGCCCTGCCCCCGGCCTGATTGGTCGTTAAGTGATGGCGTCCCGACCAATTTGCATATTCCTCTATTATTATTATTATTATTATTATTATTATTATTATTATTATTGATATTCCAGGCAGAGAGAGCTAGAAGCACCAAGAGGAAGAGAAGATATTTGTATTTGGAAAACAAAACTTGTCCAAAAGTCTCCAATAGATCTCTCCTTATGTCTCATTGATCAAAGCTGAGTTTCAAGCATCCCTAATGGATAGAGAGGCTGGGAAGTGAAAATTTTCAACTGGGCATGGGGCTGCCTCACTCAGTAAGAAAGACCTTCGTGGAAACTAGCATCAAGCCAAAATAGCTACAAAAACAAAACAAAACAAAACAAAACCTACCAACAGAAATCACAACTGTGTGCTGGAAGAATGCACTTCCTTGCAGAGCATTGGAGTTTTCCTTCCACTCACCACGCATGCCCTAAGGCCTACTGTGTGCCAGGCACTGTGCCAGGGTCCTTGCAAAAGCAGTGACCCTTGAGGAGCTTGCAGCCCAGTGGGAGATGCACACATTCACAAGTAATCACTATTCCTGGGTTCTGACTTACAATGAGATGCTTTGCAATCCATAGAAATGTCGGGTAATTTATAGAGATTTAACTCAAAATTTCTTCTTTCACAAAAAATTAAGAAAGGGCTGAGCTATGTTGGAGCAGGCTGACAATGTCAGTTGTTTATTTGGTCGTCAGATTATCACAAATAGTAGATAAATCATCTGTGGAAAACATGAGTACGGAAAATGTTTACTTATAGAATAAGCATCTGAATTTACTAGCAATGTCTGACCCCATCCCATCTTCCTTCAACTGCTGCTGGGCTGTTCCCCACGCTCTTCGTTCCTGGAGTGTTTGCACTGAGGATTCAGTGTTCTTCCCCCTCACACTTTCATCTTGGTGGTGTCTTTCAACGAGGTGAACTGCCAGGCCAATGTCAGAATCCCTTTGCCTTTCTCGGTGCAAAACTTGTACTGACTCCGGTCATTATTGTGTTCACTGCTTTTTAATCTGGAAACCCTCCATGCAATGTTCATTGGCATTTTCTGGTTATAGAGTCACTCAAAAATGTAAAGAAAAAAATGTAAAAACCCTCAAGAAACAGACATTCACGGAGCAGAGGCTCAGGCCCCTGACCAGGCCAGCAACATCGTCATGAGAGGCCCTGGAAATGGATCCAGGCCAGGCGGTCGCCCTGCTATGCTGGTCAGTCTTTTTCTCCAAGGTGGCTTCCTCACCCTGCACCAGGAAGCTAAGAAGAGACCATAAAACCTTTGCCGTTTAAATTATATGGCCCTTAAGTGTGTGAGTGTGTGTGTGTGTCTTTATGTGTGTATGTGCATGTCCATGTATTTATTTGAAATTTTTAAAAAATACTTTAAAAAGGAAACACTGGTGTGATCATTTGCATCAGGATAAACAGTGCTATGGGAACCCGAAGGAGGTGTGTTCAGTTTGAGGGGTCAGCCAAGGTCCCTCAGGGACATGACATCTAGGCGAACACTTGAAGGATTTTCAACTGCCTTTCTTAGACCCCCACCTACCTCCTGTTTCTGCAGCCTCGTCCTGGAGACGGCCCTCAGCCTCCTTGATGGAGACCTGGGCAGAATGCCGGCCTCCCGTGTAACAGATCTTCTCTCGGGACAGTTCATTCCACTTGGTGTTGACGCTTCAGCCTGAAGTTCAGGTAGTGACTTTTCTGAGCCCTCCCAGGGCTGGGCCTTCCCGCGTAGACAGGAATTGTGAGATTCCATCTTTCCATCTGAAAGACTAAGATTTTTTTTCCTTCTGTACTGGCATGGCCTCAACTCATTATCAAGATTTCCATGACAGCTTTTAAATGTCAGTTTTGTGAGTTTCAATACAAAACATTTGAAAACAGTTTTCTGTTTGGCTTATCTACCGTGGTTCGAAATTAGTTTGGTATTTTTACTGTTTTCAACCATGTTAACTTTAGAAGGCCTCGCTGCGGATTTCTTTTCATGTTATCCTACGTATTTCAAAGGGTTTAAATATAGGCTTGAGCTATGATCTAAAGATTGTTTGAAAAGCAAACACATTCCTGGTTCCAGCACTGCAACCACCGATGTAGTCAGACCAAGGCCCTGGACTCAGCGCAGGGAGGCTAGGAAGTGAGGCCATGAGGGGGTCTGAGAGGCCCCAGAGTTGCAAAGAATTGAAGGATTCTTCAAGAATCTTTTAATTCCTGCCCAGCTGGCGTAGCTCAGTGGTTGAGCATCGACCTATGAACCAGGAGGTCAAGATTCGATTCCCTGTTGGGGCACATACCCGGGTTGTGGGCTTGATCCCCAGTGTGGGGCGTGCAGAAGGCAGCTGATCAGTGATTCTCTCTCATCATTGATGTTTCTATCTCTCTCTCCTCTCCCTTCCTCTCTGAAATCAATAAAAAAAAATATTTTTTAAAAAAGAATCTTTTAATTCCTCACTGCACATCCTGCTAACCAATTTTACTTACCTTACCCCAGGCTCTCCCTGTTTGCAATAAGCAGCCATGGTCCTGGGACCATTGTCCAGCTGAGTAGCTTCCTAAGGAGATAATGAGGAGAAATGATCTCGCCCATCGCCAAAGAGCCTTGGGTCCTCTGGTATACTTTTTTATTGATTTGCTGGTGTCATCTGTCACAAGTTGGATGTTTACTGGTTTATAATTTCTTCCTTTAATATTTAACCTACAGGATTGAAAAGTTGCAATGTTATCCAAATGATATGCTACTGGAGACATCATTTTCAAGGAGCTGTAAGGATGTGGAATTGTTGATCCTATCAGAATTGCTCCCTTGGATGGGAGGGCATTCAACGCTGCCCTGCGCCTCTGGTTATTAGTCACTGTGCTAGACGGGGTCCTTTAGTGATCGAGACAGGCCACTGACCTTGCTGGTCACTATGTGCCTTTGGCTGGCCGGCTCCATTCTAGCTTCACTGGATTTGGGCTTGTATTGGGCCAACCTGGAGCTTCTGCAGGAAGCTACTCCACTTGCTGATGGTTCCGGATGTGGGTTCTGGGTCCGTTCTGAGCTGCCCTCAATGTTGAGAAGCTTGAGTAGAGTCCTAATAGCCCTACATTTGTTGCCTCTCTTCTCCTCACTCCCCAGGTCATACCAAGGACACAAGAGAAACTGTGACATATGAACAGGGCATTATCAAAAGCCTACTATGTGTCAGGCTCCGTGCTAGATGCTGCAGACACAGTTTCTCTTAGAAACCACATAAAAATCTAGAAAACGGATCCTATTGTAGATGAGGCCACAGGTTCAGAAAAGATAAGTTAGGGTTTGTACTGCTAGTAAGGGTCAGTCTGGTTCTAAAACCTGTGCTCTTTCCAGTCACGCTGTGCTGAGCCTGAAAGTACCAAATTGTCCTCAATTCCTTAGCCATCCCCATCAAGGGTGGATAGGGGTGGAGAGAAGGCAGATCTTAGGGCACCTGAGAGCAGGCCAGGACACCGGAGACTAGTGCTACTGAAAGGCATTTTCCTGGAGTTTGTTAGTGAGTCAACAAGGATTGCTGGTGGTTACACAACAGCTCTGATTCTGCCAGAGGGCTACTGTCCATAATGACAGTAACAGGGCATCCCTTAGCTGGTTTAGACACTTGATAAGAGCTAAGAGAAATTATACCTTGCTGTGTACTAAGGTCAGGCAAATAAGGTTAAAATGCTGAGTTCCTTTGCTCCTGATGAAATTCACATCAACTCCAGGAGTCTTCCACAGTTATCTTGTGTTCATCAAAACTGCCTTTGGTAGTTATCTCTCTCTCATTTTTCTCCAAATGACTTAGATGTAATCACCAGAAGCAAATGAATTGTTTCCAATACAGAAGAGAACACATCAGTCACTATTGCCAGTGGCACTGGGGCAGAAAGGGCCTGTGTGCTGTCCCCCAAACTGGTCCCCACCAAGCAAAGATGCCCGCAGTGGCTCTAACAGTCTGTCCCAAGAAACGGGAGGTGGGCATCTGCTGGTCCTGTGGGATCAGTTCTTCTTGCTCATCACTCACTCCTGACCAATTTTAAGAGCCCTCCATCCCATGCCCACTCTGGACATCACTCTTTGTTTTATGTCTTGGAGAAATGTCATCAACCTGAAGAACAGGACAGCTGTGTCCATGATGGTCTTTGCAAATTCTCCGCTAATGGTTTCCAGATGCCCAGTTCTTTCATATCCTCCAAGGTAGCTGTCCCTCCATGTCTACCTCAGGTCTTACAGTTCTGGGAGTGGTTGGCCCTAAAGGAGGTAAGCATGAGGATTATCTATACCACTCCTATTTACAAAAGAGATTTGATGTGGGGAACAATGGAGAAGATATAATAGAAGAGAACATTTTAGGCATTGAGCCTCTGAAAAGGGGTGACAATAAAACCTAAGCTCTTTCAGAAGAGTTTTGGGGTGGATTGTACCACTTAACTTGAGAGAATATGGCCCATTATAATGCTTTCCATCGTCTTTGCTGTCATGGTATACAGAGAATATGACCATGCTTGAACCACACACTGGAGAACAAAATAAAGGGGTGTGGCCACTCACAGCCAGAATCAAAAGGCCAGGAAGCTCTGGGAGCCCCAGACCCCACCCAGCCACCCGAGCACTGAGGGACCAATGTCTGGGCACACCATTTGGGGCCTCTGAACTAGTTAATAGAATGGTCTGATGAGAAGTCAGAGGAGCCCAGTCTTAATACCACTAATGGAGGTATTTCTCCCTTGAGCAGCTCAGGAACCAACCCAACTATTTGGTGTCTGGAACAACCTCCTAAACTCTTCCTGGTCTGAGCCTTGACCCCACCTCAGTCTAACCCCCAGCAATATTGAACCCTTGATTGTTAAGAAAGGTCATTTTGATGATGTGTTGTCGGTCCTGTTTCTCTCAAATAGCCAGAATGTCAGCAGTGCTCTAGAGAAAACATATGAAGGAAGAGAATTTGTCTCTGATTCACGTCATTACTAGGCATTTTGTACAGAAAAAATCTTCCTTCCATGAAATCTTTGTAAGACAGCTGTTTTATTTTGAAATGTGACATCCCACATAAAGGTCTCAAGATATATCTTCTATTTTATTTTGTATAATCCCACTTTGCCACATCCCAGATCTAATGTAAAATGTTGATCTATACATTTTTAAGTGAGCATATTTTTATAATTTATTTTAACTTCAGTTAAATTTATGATATAAATGGATATCACAAAGAAGGAATATCCCAGACTGAAGTCCATAGAACCACTAATAAAAATAACCTAACCAAAGAAAAAAGTGACCTAAACTTGCTTATATCTGTTTATCAAATTGAATTTAATAAGTGGTTTTGATATGACCCAGCAATCCTATTTCTAGATTTATATACCCAAGAGCAATTTGCGTATAGGTCTGCCAAAAGACATATACAAAAATATTCATAACAGTTTTATTCATAATAATTCCAAATTGGAAACAACCCACATGTCCATTAACAAAAGAATGGATAAATAAAGTGTGCTATATCCGTATAATGGGACATTACTCAGCAATAAAGGTTATGAACTACCCATATTTGCAAAAACATGGATGAACCTCACAGACAATATGTTGATTAGTAGAAGCCAGACATATATTGCATGTCACTTGTATGACATTCAAGAAGAGGTGTCTGGAGTGGTTACCTTCAGGTGGAGAGGCAGGGACTGACTAGAGAAAGAACAAAGAAATTTCTGGACACATGTGCTGGACATGTGCTATGTCTTGATCTGAGTGGTGGTCACAAAGGTGTACATATATTTAAAATCCGAGCAGCACACTTCAGATTGGTACATTTTATGCTCTTTATTATATAATATAGGGTGGCCCAAAAATGTATACACACTTTGAATAATTATAAAGGCAGTGTTTATTAAAATACATTTTATTTTCAAAATGTAATATAATCTATAGACATTGTTTAATTGTCTTGTGTATACATTTTTGGAGAACACTCCTATATTGTATCTCAATAAAAAATGTAAAAGGAGCCCAGCCAGGGTGGTTCAGTGGTTGAGCATCGACCTATGAACCAAGAGGTCACCAGTTTGATTCTGGTCAAGGCACATGCCCAGGTTGTGGGCTCAGTCCCCAGTAGGAGGCATGCAGAAGGCAGTCAATCAATGATTTTCTCATCGTTGGTGTTTCTATCTATCTCTCCCTCTCCCTTCCTTTCTGAAATCAATATATATATATATATATATATATATATATATATATATATATATATATATATATATATATATATATATATATATATTCACACATATCTACACTAATAAAAGAGAAAAATGGTAATTGGCGTACAACGATACCCTTTTCATTGGCTAATCAGGGCTATATGCAAATTAACTGCCAACTAAGATTGACAGTTAACTGCCAACAAGATGGCGGTTAATTTGCATATGTAGGCACAATGCAGGGAGGCGAAAGGGAAAGCAGGAAGAAGCCCCCTGCCACTGACAGTGATCGGAAACCCAGGGGGGAGCTAAGAGCTGGGGGGCAGGGCAAAGGCGGCCCTGGGGCCGCCTTTGCCCTGCCCCCCAGCCATGATCGGAGAATCAGGTGCCTTTTCCGGCCTGGCCAGTGATAGCAGGAAGTAGGGGTGGAGCCAGCGATGGGAGCTGGGCACGGTCGAAGCTGGCAGTCCCGGGAGCTAGGGGTCCCTTGCCTGGGCCTAAAGCGAAGCCCAGGATCGCAGGGCCGTTGCAGCTGTGGGTCCCCACTGCCTGGGCCGGACGCCTAGGCCAGAGGCGTCAGGCCTGGGCAAGGGGCCGATCCTGCGATTGGAGGGTGATGGGGGTCAACGCCTGAGGGCTCCCAGTATGTGAGAGGGGGCAGGCTGGGCTGAGGGACACTCCCCACTGCCCCACACCCAGTGCACGAATTTCGTGCACCGGGCCCCTAGTATATATATATTAAGGAAAAGGAAAAAAATAGATTTGACATACATGTAGTACCTAGGAAAACTTCCCTAGGGACCTAACTTCCTCTTGTATTAAAAAAAAAGTTAGAAATTGACCTATGAAATGCCTGGACTCTCTGGGAGAGAAGCAAGATTAAGGATCAATCAGGGTCAGCTGGAAAAACCATTCAGTGAAATCACTAGATACTTCCTGTGCTGACCTGGCCCATCCTAAAGTCTCAACAATAGGACTCACCCTATCCTTTCTGCTTCCCCCTTTTACATTATCCTATCTGGGGCTTGTTATAGGGTGAATAGTGTCTCCAAAATTCATATGCTGAAGCCCTAACCTAAATGTGACTCTATTTGGAGACAGGGTCTTTACAGAGGTAATTAAGGTTAAATGAGGTCATTAAGGTGGGTCCTGATCCAATCTGACTGGTGTCCCTATAGTTAGTAAGAAGTGATTAGTCCCTAGCTGGTTTGGCTCAGTGGATAGAGCATAGGCCTGCAAACTGAAGGGTCCCAGGTTCAATTCCAGTCAAGGGCACATGCCTAGGTTATGAGCTCAGTTCCCAGTAGGGAGCATGCAGGAGGCAGCTGACCAATGATTCTCTCTCATTTTTAATGTTTCTACCCCTCTCTCCCTCTCCCTTTCTCTCTGAAATCAATAAAAATATATTATTAAAAAAAGAAGAGGAGATTAGGACACAGATACACACAGGGGAAGGACCATGTGAAGACACAGGGAGAACATGACTACCTGCAAGCCAAGGAGAGGCCTCAAAAGAAACCAACCCTGACCACACCTGATCTCCAACTACTAATCCTCTAAACTATGAGAAAATAAATTTTCATTGTTTAACACCAAGTCTGTTGTACTTCGTTATGTCAATCCAAGCTAACTAGGATAGGTTCTCCCTTAGTTGAGATAATTCACTTTCCCACTCTTATTTCCAGTTGCCTGTGGCTGCTTCACCTAAGCAGCCTTAACTTTACCCTTAATCTGTGTTCAGACCTCAGTTCCAGAAGTTATTTGGCATTATGGACCCAGGATGTACTCCAAGAACAAACCACTTTAAACAAACACAGGAAGCTCAACCCTCATTTTCCAAAAGAGGAAATCACAAACACACACACACACACACACGTTAGAGGAACAAAGTTTAACAAACTTACAGTAACCCTAGCAAGATCTCCGTCTCCTTAGCTTCAAGCTTCTCCCAAAGAGAAGAAATTGTTTTTCCTGGACTTGGGCCTTAAAAAAAGAAGTGAGAGCTGAAGCAAATGAGGTCTAGAGCATCAAAGAGCTGTTTTCTATATGTTGACATTGTTAAATACCAAGAGAGACTCATTTCTACTCCCGGGAAGATGGGGTAGATGGAATATTCCCAGTTCCTACTACTAAGTGCAACTAGAAACTCTGGACATTGTGTATAAAACTATGAAAGGTGGAAAGAAGAGGGCAGATTGGCTAGAGACCTTGGGAACCAAAGATTGCCAGAGTGGTGAATTTTCTAGGTTTTCTTTTTGTCTCATATATCCCAGTTTGGAGCTAAAGAAGTGGACACCTGGGAAAAGTGAATGGGTACAAACAAAAGAAAGTGCCATCAAGCACCTGCTCTCTCTAACCAGAGGACCAGAAAAGGGGCAGCCTTCTAGGCTTACTAGGTTAAGACAGGTTATTCTATATGATAACAATCTACTCCAGTCAAGCACCACAGAAAAAAACTGTGGCCCCACCCACAGCATATAATCAGGCATGTTTTTAATTCACTCTGCCAATCTGTAGTAAATGGTGTGTTTAGATTATTTCTAAGGACTGACTGCTCTCCACCTAAGATCAGGAAGAAGGCAAGAATACCCACACCCACTACTCTAATTCAACATAGTACTATCAATTCTAGCCAGTGCAATAAGACAAGAAAATAAAATTAAAAACACAGATCAGAAAAAATGTAATAAAACTGTCCTTATTTTCAGATGCCATGATTGTCTACATAGAAAATCCAAGAATCTGCCGAAACTCCTAGAACTAATTAGTGCATTTGGCAAAGTAACCGAATACTATTTAAAAAAGCATACCAAGAACCAATTGTATTTCTATGTACTAACAATGAACTATGGACACTAAAATTAAAAATTCAATACCATTTACAATTGCTAAAAAAAAATGAAATAGGTGTAAATCTAGCAAACCATGCATAAGACCTGTATGAACACTACACAATCCTGATGAAAGACATCAAAGAGGATCTAACTAAATGGAGAGACATACATTGTTCATGAGTTGGAAGAACCAACAAAGTAAAGAAATCATTTCTCCCCAAGTTTATATACAGGCTTAACATAATTTCTATCAAAATCCCAGAAAGATTTTTTAAATGCATACAAAATATTATTTCAAAATGTACATGAAAAAGAAAAACTAGTAGAATAGCTTTAAAAAGGTTTGAGAAAGAAAAATAGAGTGGAGGGAATCTGTCTGATTTCAAGACTTATTATGTAATTAGTAATATTATAAAACATGTAATATTGGTAGAGTGGTAGACACTAGATCAGTGGACTAGAAATAGAGAACCCAGAAATAGACTCACAAATATATCTACTGACTTTTGACAATGATGTAAAATTCAGTGGAGTAAAGGCAGCCATTTTCAGCAAATGGTGCTAGATCTATTGGACAACTTGAACCTAGATCTCAGTCTCACACCTGCTACAAAAATTAACTCAAAATGAACCAAAGACTTAAATGTAAAATTATAAAAATTTTAGGAAAAAAGATAATAGAAAATCTTCGAGCTCTAGAGCTAGGCAATGACTTCTTAGACTTGACACCAAAAGCACAATCCATAAAATTAAAAAAAAAAGGATAAATTGGATTTCATCAAAATTTTAACTTTTATACTACAAAAGACTATATTAAGAGGATGAAAAGACAGGCTGCAGATGGTGTGAAAATACTTGAAATTCACATACCTAACAAAAGACTAGTATCTAGAATATATAAGGTTCTCTCAAAATTCAACAATAAAAAAATCTCATTATAAAATGGGCAAATACATGAAGATATATTTCATAGAGGAGATATGCAGATGACAAATAAGCAAACAAAAAGACATTCAACATCTTTAGCCATCGGAGAAATGCAAATTAAACCCAGAGTGAGATATGACTAGTAGGATAGCCAGGATGTGGATAAACTGTATCACTCATACATTGCTAGGAATGTGAAATTGTAGGGGCACTTTGGGAAACAGTTTGGCAGTTTCTTTTTAAAAAATAAACCTGCAGCTACTGTATGACTCAGCAATTACCCTTCTGGGCATTTATCCCAGAGAAATGAAACTGCACACACAAAAACCTGGCCACACATTTTTATAGTGCCAAACTGAAAACAACCTATATGTCCTTCAAGGAGTGAATGGTCAAACAAACTGTGATACATTCCTAGTAGGGAAGACTCGGCAATGAAAAGGAATGAACTACTGATACACATAACAACCAGAATGAATCTCTCGAGAATTGTGCTGAGTGAAAAAAGACAATCCTATGTATGATACCTTATACAGCATGACTTTTAAAATTATAGAAATGGAAACTAGATTAATGGCTCACAGTGAGTCAGGAGGGAGGGAAGTTAATTTGGCTATAAAAGGTCAACAAGAGGGAGTCTTGTGATGACGGAAGTGTTCCATATCTTGACAGTATCAATATCCTGGTTGTGATACTGTTCTACAGTTCTCTGGACTGTTACCACAGGGGGTAAACTGTGTAAAGAGTTCATGGGATCTCTCTGTATTGCTTCTTACAACTGCATGTGAATCTGTAGTTATTTCAAAATTAGGATTTTTAAAAAGCACAAGAGAGGAAAAGGTCAAGCAAAGAGGTCAAGGAGAAAATTCTCTGGAATTTTTGTGATTTTGGTGCATTTTATGAACAGTCTTCCTTATAGGTTAGTTTGTAAGAATCCAATCTAGAAGGAAGGGGAATAAAATGACATCAGCAGAGTGCAATCGTTTTGCTAAGGTAAACTTGCTGCTCACCGCAGCTGACTCTTTAACGAGAAATGGAGGGCAGCCCTGGGTGGTGCTGAGAATCTATCCAGAAAGGGTCCTCCAGATGTGTGTTGCCTTCTCTTCATAAACATGCAACGAAGGAGAAGCTTCATTGGGTCCTGGTTTTCTGTGTCCCTGAGTCTCAGAAAGGAGGGAAGTATGTCATGGACATATTTCAAGATCTGAAAAGACTGTCAGCCAAACATCTGGTCCATCTTTGCTCCTTTAAATGATGGAAGGAGTTCATCTTTTGACTTCTCCTTTGTTTCATGGGATCATCAGCGGACAGATGGGGCAGAGATAAGCACAGTAGATGCATAATAGCTCCTCCTTTCTGCCCAGAGCACTGGGGGGGAAGTGCAGCCCACCCAGGGGTGGGCATCAGGAAGACATCCTGGAAGGACACAGGGAGAGACTGTCAAGTGACAGTGCACCAACCTTCCTTCTGGGCTGTTGGACCCAATGTCTAAAGCAGGGGTGGGCAAACTTTTTGACTCGAGGGCCACAATGGGTTCTTAAACTGGACCGGAGGGCCAGAACAAAAGCATGGATGGAGTGTTTGTGTGAACTAATATAAATTCAAAGTAAACATCATTACATAAAAGGGTACGGTCTTTTTTTTTTTTAGTTTTATTCATCTCAAACGGGCTGAATCTGGCCCGCAGGCTGTAGTTTGCCCACGGCTGGTCTAAAGGAATGGTATGGCCTACCTCTCCCCTCTCCCGACCCCTGACATTGCCACGAGGGAAGAAGATAGGACAAAGGTGTAAGAAAAATGAGGAGAGATTCTATTATCAGCACCTAACATCTGACCTCTGACCTATGGCTTCAGTGCAGGAGAACTGAAACCAGAGAAAGATGAGGTACACCACACTACCTCTTGAATGTCTCACCAAAGTGCCTGCCCCAGGCATGAAGGAGAGGAAGTACATACCTCTTGGAAGATTCCTGGAGTAGAGTCTGAGGCAATCCACTTCGCACTAAAATTTCTTTGAGTTTGCAGGTTTGCATAAGACGCTGCACCATAGCTGCTTATCACTATAAAATATTATGTGCTGAATTACTCACCACCCAGCAGCCTGGCCTTTCCGAGAGATGGCAGTGCTCAGCTCATTGCTTTGGGCGTAGAGTTCATGTTGGTGGTTGAGGATCTGGGCTCTGGAACCAAACTGTCTGCATTCAAGTCTTGCCTCTGCCACTTGCTAACTGGTGGCCTAGGGCACATTCCTAAACTTTCTGTGCCTCAATTTCCTTCTTTCTATCATGAGAACAACAGCAGTGCTTACTTCATAGTATTGTTGCGAGAACTGAAAGAGTTCATACATATCAAATACTGGGTACACACACTCAATAAATGTTAGTTTTCATCATTATGAGTTACTCGCTGGTATGTCACACCAGGACACAGTTCCCACTTGAAAAGCAGTTGAGAACACAGCAGAGATCAACTTGCAAGATAAAAAAAAAAAAATTTGTAAAACTGTTTCTAGTTTAGGATAGTGAAGTTAGAGAAATAGCTGTGTGTTTTTGTTGTGCTGGCAAGCATGTTTGGGCATAGACTTGTACTACGGCCACTGTAAAGTGAGAGCTCTGAATTCACTGGGTAATTAAACCTGTCTCCTTTTCCCCCCAAGCAGCAGGATTTGTGCTCCAGGAAACGCTGAATAATATAAATGAGACGACTCAGCGCTTGGGCCCTGCAGTTTTGCGTGTCAACACCTTACATACTCCTCCTTTTTATAAATGGAGAAATACTCCCTTTGGACAAAGGTGACACTCTCCTTGTCCTCCACGTTGACGGAGGCCACCACGTTCAGGAAGTCTGAAAGGCTGTGGAGAATAATAACGGGGTCAAACTCGGGCCTATTGTGGCAGCCTCTCCGTCGGAATGCGGTGCCAGGAGAGCCTTCTGAAGCTGGCCCAAGTTAAACACGGGATTTGTCACACACATGGCAGTGACAGAAAACGGGTGTATGCTGGTGCCCTGGCCTTTCTGAAGTGTGACACCCTAGCCCCACCCTCTGAGGTTAGGGCTGAGAGGTCTGCATGGGGACCGGCTGCTCGAGCAAGTTACCTTTTAATCAAACATCCTTAGAAGCCAGAGTCCTTTGTTGTGTGCAGGGAACAGTCACCAGCTGTTTTCTGTTTCCACCGAAGGCAGGACAGGAGGAAATAAAATGGATCAAACAACACAGACAGGATTTAGCTTGGATACAAGGGGAAAACGTCCTGTCAGTGAGAATTATTGAGCAGTCGGGGAGGGCTGTGTGGGGAAGCATAAAACCCTCTTCTCTGAATATCTTCGTTTTTAATCTCAACAAGGGCGCAGGGCAGAGAAGACTCAGTCTAAATTAGTGATTGGCAGCCAACGTTCCAAGAAAGGGGGTGCCTCTTTACCAACGTCCAACTGTCTGCAATATTGCCGGAGAATAAGAGGCCCCCCAGAATATTGCCGGAGAATAAGAGGCCCCCCAGACTGAGAACTGTCGCACATACTCCCCGTGATCTTGGTTAATGGCCATCTCTTTTAAAATGTAAATACTGCCAAGCAGTCACATATATCAGCCATTCCTATCAGTGTGAATCACCAGAATCAGATAACTTCCTAAAACTCCACCACCACTTAGTGCTTCTCCCGGGATTGAAAGTTTAATGAACTCAGAAGAAACGGCCTGGGTTTATCCTGGACTACAAGCTGAGGAGAGCCCTGGGTGCCAAACAGAGGGGAATGTACGAAATCTACGAGGATGAAAGAAACGCAGGAAGCCTGGCCAGAGAAGCTCAGTTGGTTGAGCGTTGTCCGGTGCATCGAAAGGTTGCTGCGGTCAGGGCACATACCTGGGATGCGGGTTCGATCCCTGCTCAGAGCACACACAGAAGAAACACATCAGTGTTTTTCTCTCTCTCTAAACAGGTCTTCAGGTGAGGACTTAAAAAAGTAGAGTGGAAAGAAAAGCAGGAAGACGCCAAAATCACTCATCATCTTCTTCATGGTTTTCTCAAGGTTTCTACAACCTATACAAATGCCTCTCCTGCCCACCTCTGGCAGGAAGCTACCAATTCCTAATGTGGGAATGAGAAGATTGTCAAGATTCCCTCTAGACTTATCATTTCCTGATCCTGGGATGCCTCTATTTCCCAAAATGCCACCTGCTCTACTTTTAAGAAAAGCTCAGAGAGTCCCAAAGGAGGGGTGGGGGGGAACACCGACATGAATAAGGACAAAATGGAATCATGAAGGAATACATAGTATTGAACCACCATAGAAGGAGTAAAACTTTTAGTAGGAAAATAGATTAACTATCACTTAATAACAACAGCTGACATGTATAGAGAACTTAATATGTGCCAGAAAAATATTTCCAGTGCTTTTTATGTACTATCGCATTTAGTCCTCGTAACAATGCTTTATTATCCCCCATTCTAGGAAACTATTATGCCAAGAGGTTAGGAATCATTCAGTTGCCCAGCTGAGTGATGATGGCCTGGGAAGTGGAGGAGCTGGACTTGCAATCAAGTGTCCCGGATGAGTCTCTCTTCTGTCTTTCTTGAGACACTTCTCCCTCGGTACTCCCTTCACTGGTCTCGTCTACTGAGCTTGTGGAATGAGGTTGGATATGTCACCATTGGGGGGCACCAAAGAAGCCCCAGGAAAGAGCACGGAGTGACAGACGGAGCAGCTCAATTCTGGGCATCAGTAGAGAAGGCTGAGCCCTTGGCCTTTCCACCACTTCCTCCTCTGGCAGTAGGAGGAGTAAGACCTAAAGGGCAAGCACTCTTGCTGCCACCTCTCTCTCCCAAGCCCGCCACAGATGAGCCGGCTCTCGCTGAGCCAGAAGTAAGCCTCAAAATCTTTGTCAACACAGCAATCAAAATGAAACCTTTTTGCTATCCCTGACCTGACACACAGCGTGTTTTCTTTTAAAACATCTCAAACCCACTTTACAACTCAGGTGTAACATTCATCATAACAGAGCTGCCCAATCAGTAAATCACAAAAAAACAATAACAAAGGTGTGACCAACTGGTCACACGTAGCTCTGCAGCTTCTTCAGTCCTTAGTGCATCCCCTGATAATGCTCAGAATGCTTTTTCAAAGACCACCTCCTTCGCTGTCTGGGTCAATTAATGATAGAGATAGGAGCAAACCACTGTGTAAAGAGAGGGGTGCTGGAGAGGGGGTCGGAGATCTGGGGTGCTACTCTCAACCCAGGCTAAGATGGAGAGCAGAGCCTTACCAAGGATCTTGTCACCAACCAGAAAGAATGTCTGGGACCCTGCTCTAGGAACTCTCAACTTTTCAAACACAGTGTTCCCCTTTTTAAAGGCCATTCAGCCAGTGAAACCACGCTGGGATTTCCAGCCTCCTCTTCTGCTCTTTTCTTACTTCCTTATCTCAAGAAGGAAAGAATTCTGAAGAGTTAAAGAATGCCCACCCACCGGAATATCAAAAGGACGGGAAATTGGTTTGCAGAATGAGTTTGCAGAAGTGACTGAGAAGTAATTCTAGACATTGAAGAGGAAACAGTTTCAGAAGAATGAAGGGTCTCAAGGGAAAGAATATAGAAGACAGAAAAAAGGGTTCGCAACCACCCTTGGTCACAGCAGACCAGAGCAGGAGTCTCTCTTTCTCTGTCTTCCTAAAGAGATGGAAGTGTCCTAGAAGCTGAAGGTATTTCTTAGGTAGACAAAGTAGAAACATACATTCATTGCTTTGCCCTTCAACTATTTCCCCTCAAAAAAATATGTCAAGAAAGCACTTGTGGGTGGGTTTTGAGTTTTTATTTATTTTATTTTTTTTTTTTACATATGCTACATGTGGGGATTTAACTCCAAATTCACCTTCTCACATGAATTCCAGAATGGTAGCAATCATGCTTTGCAGGGGGGAAAAGACATTTTCCACCCTTGGACATGAATTAAATAAAACTGCATAACAAGAATTTTATATGGGAAGAGATGAGTTGCCATGACTCTGGCAATATGCTGAAAATGAGAAAAAAAGACATGAGCAGAACCCACCACAAGTTCAAGAAAGATCTTGGAAGAAGACCAAGAACTGGATCATGGGGTTATGTCTGAACATTGGGATCCACCATTTGTTTATTCTTTCTTCTATCTCTCCCATTTGACAAGGTTGAGTCCAAGAGATCTTGATGAATAAAATGGTTAAGCACTAATGTTTTAACTACTAAATGGAACCTAGCATTTCATCACCATCATCATCTTCTTCTGTATTCAAGTGTCAATTTGCTAACTCAGCCCACACTTTGTGTCACAATAATTGGAGAGAAGAGAAAATATCCCAAAGGAATCTTAGGAGATGCTGCTGGGTTAATTCTCCTCTGATTCTTGAAAGTCAGTGATGAGATGAACTCCCTACAATTTATGGGGAGACTCAGAGAGAACTACTCAAGAAGAACACACCCTTTGGCATTCTCTCTGGAGCTTATGACTAGGTTTCTAGTTTGAAGTCCTCAATTTTCAGATAAGTAAAATGTTGCTTGTACAAGTAGCCCAACTATCCATTAGGCATTTTTCATGGGTGTACAGTTCATTAGGAGAAGAAAGTCACTAAAGAGGGTCTTGACATGATCTAGGGGCCTCAAGAATGTAAAAAGATCTACATACTAGACCATGCTTGGCTCTTGAGTAGAAGAATGGCTTGGGAATTCTGGGAAAAGGAGAGAACACCAATAGGCAATAAAAGCTGAGTTTCTGAAGTTTATACAGGGGCTTTTTCATCCTTTATGGATATGAAGATATTGAACAAAGTCGTTGAGTTTTCTACTATTGATTTCTTAACCTATCAAAAAATAACAATTAGTTGCCCTAACCGGTTTGATTCAGTGGATAGAGCGTCAGCCTGCGGACTCAAAGGTCCCAGGTTCGATTTTGGTCAAGGGCATGTACCTTGGTTGCGGCACATCCCCAGTAGGTAGTGTGCAGGAGGCAGCTGATCGATGTTTCTCTCTCATCGATGTTTCTAACTCTCTATCCCTCTCCCTTCCTCTCTGTAAAAAATCAATAAAATATATTTTTAAAAAACAATTAATGAGAAAGAAAGCCTGTATGAACAAAATTTCTTTTAGACATTAAAGAAAGAACTGTACATTTAATAGCTGTGCACCAATACTCATGAAAAGAAAAGAAAAATCCCCCCCCCCAAAAAAGGGGGGGGGGAGCTGGGAACGTTCTAGATAAAGAGCCATATTTCCGACAAACAAGTATGCAAACAAAACAGACCAGGCAAAAGGCACAAGAGAAAAAGAGAAGGAAGCTAAACAATGGCTTTATTGATTTAAGACATGTGGATTTCATTAGGAAAGCTGAATGCATAAAAATGGGTTGTGATATCTGAAACAGGCATGGAGCAAAATTAGGTCACAGAGCTCCTCGGACAAAAGGAATGATGAATCTTTATTAGGTAATTGGACTCGGAGGTAGGAGAAAAAACAACTCTTTTCCTCCCCAACCCCCCTCCCCATGTTAGATAGTTTTAAGCCTTGAAAGGTACATCTACATGAACTGAAATGGCCAATCCCAGGGCCCCTCTCTTTGACACAGCATCTGCCACTGCCAAAGAATCCCCGAGCCAGAAACCAGAGATTCCCCGGGAAAAGCACTCACGCTGATATGGAAATAAATAATGTGGAGATCAAAGCAATGCGTGTAAGATGTTCCAATGGCTCCAACTCGAAGCTTTGGCTAAATTTGAAAGTAATAAAGTAGCAATAATAATTTTTTTTAACTTAGATAGACATTTTCCTCTTAAGATTCCATCCCCTATGCTTATGTAAAGTTGATATGCTATTCATATGGGAGCTTCCTTTTAATAATAATGATACAAAAGCAACTATCACTGAACTGTTCAAATGAGGGAATTTGTACCTCATCAAATACATAGGAAGTGTGATGGTAATCCTTTTGTAGAAACCACTTAGTTCAATGATGACCCTTTGGCGTGACATGGTAAGCCAAGACAAAATGTCCAATTATGAGAAAAGGTATTTTAAACACATATCTTTTTTCCTGTCCCCTTCCCTCTGCACATTCCTTTTTCTAGAACTTTCTCACTTTTAACTAGCCACCTTTTCCTGCTTCCCTCCAAGACCTATGATCCTATAAACTGGATCCCTGATACTCTTGCACAGCCCATTTCCCAGGATCCTGGTCCCCAAGGACCAGCCCAGGGAAGAGCTCTTCAAATCAACCAACATGGGAAGGAATTAGTATTGGCTTAGTATTTTATCCCTATCAGACAATACTTATACTTAGATACAGTTGCTTTAGATACAGTTTAACACTCACTGTTATAATTTGAGCTAAATAATTATGGGTGAGTTTACTGACCATAAAAATGTAATCGCCTTTTATATCCTACAGGGTACTTGAGTTTTTAGCGCACCTGATTGTGCAAGTTATATTGCTAAATTCTTTGAAACTACACCCACAAATATAACACTTCACCAGCCGGTCTCCAGGTTTTAAGACATAATGAGGGAAATAAGTCAAGTAATTTTAATGGAAGGCTGGGACGTGGCACATGGGAGGGACACAGAGACCTGTGGTTGGGAAGGCTTCTTCCCTGGGTGAAGGGATTGGGGGCAGATGCACAAAATAGTGCTTTTGTCTCTGTTTTCAGGAAAGGTCAGATTCAACAGGTAGGACAGCAAGGACTGGGGAAGACAAACGCTTGAGTAAAGATGGGAAGAGTCTTAATCGGGCTCGTTCCCAGGCAGCCCCTGGGGTGTACCATGATGGAAGGTAAGGAAAGAGGGGTCCAGACTCAAGCATCCACCTCATATCCTCCCTGCCCACCGACGAGGTCACTCAATGGACTCCTAATGGAGACTGCAGAGAGAGAGGTATAGGAGAAGGAAGGGCTGCATAAACATGTTGGAATTCCACGTGGCAGCCAGGCCTCAAATGCCAAGCCAAGGAGTTTGAACCTAACTCCAAGGGAATTAGGGAGCCTCAGAAAACATAATAAACAACCTTCCCAGACTCACATCTGTGCAAGTGTGTGTGACTGAGTGGATTGTGTGTACATAGGTGTGAGTGTCTGGTTGTGTGTGAGAGCATATGTATGTGTGTGACTGTGGCAATGTATGGATGTGGGAATGTGTGGATGTGGATTGTGTGGCTTGTGTATGAGCCTGTGTAGTGTGTGCAAATATCTATATGTGTGCATGTGGGGGTGTCATGAGTCTGAGTGTACATGTTAATGTGTGAGCATGAATATGTGGGTGTATGTATTAGTGTAGGAGTGTGTGAATGGGGTAGTCAAAGTGGAGGGAACACTGAGCTTCATGCAGTGGCCACTCAATGGGCTCAAATATCAGACAATGACCCAGTGGTCCACCTGACCCTGGACCTAGCCCACCTGCACTGATCCTCCCTGACATTTCCTGCCCATCAGTGAAGGGGGACCATCAGGGAAGGATCAGCGCCCTTCCCTCGGTGTGCTTCCCCCTTAAGGAAATGCAAGTCTTCCTTTTCTCATCCTTTTCTCTTCCTTGTGCCCTTTTTAAGAAAAATGTTGTGTGTGTGCACCTATATAATTTTTAAAACATAAGACACAAGGAAGAGATGTGTTATAAAACCCCTAGAGAATTTTATTTGGACCTCTTCTTCAGCCTATCTCTTATTAACAATGTGATCTTGGACAAGTTATGCAACTCATTTCTTCATTCTGCAAATGTTTGGGAAATGCCTAATTTATACCTTAGCACCGAGCTTCTGGCTAGAGTGATTTAGGAACAAAGCAGGGGTAGAACTTTCTGTCTAGCGGGGGAGCTGGACATTCACACAAATCATACAAATCCGTAGCTACACATGGAGAAAAGCGCTGAATCAAACATCCAGGGTGCTCAGAGCGGGTGTATTTGGAGCCTTTTTTCCTTTGGGGAAATTGGAGGAAGTGTGCACATCTGTTAGTTGGGGTATTGGCCCTGAGCCAGTGGGGTTGCTGAGAAGATTAAATGTGATTGCCTGTGTAACACAGTGCCTGACAAAACAGTGGTTATTATTATATTATGGTGGTGGAGGTTGGAACATTCAAGAAAGTATCCTTTTGACTCAGGTTATGGACAAAGGAGAATTGACATTGGATGCCAATGGCTTCTCCCTCGAACAGAGAAAGACTCACCCCCTGGTAGGGTTGGCCCACGAGGCCTGGGAGACCACGGAGCTGTGACATATTGGAGAACACAGCAGCCACAGACCATCACTCAGAAGCAAAAACTGCCTAGAGCTGGAGCACTGATTGGGGAGATCCAATCTCAGAGCTTAGCCAGGAGACCTGCCAAGATTCCAGGTGAGTTATAGATGGATCAGACACTGCTCAGGTCTCGCCACCCATGCACAGCACCATCTCAAAACACAGTGGGTGAAGCGTGCATGACGGAATCCAATGCACACATACTTTTCCAAATCCTAAGTATCTCTCAGGTCAATCCCCAACTTCTTCTGAAGTGTTCCAAGAAGTTGAACACAATTATCCCATTACCTGGCTGCTCCTACTGACAAGCAGGTACTCTGTGTTCACTGAATCACTATCCCTTTAAAGAAAATCCTAGTGGTGTTTGTTGTTATTGTTGGGTTTTTTGGTTGTGTTTGTTTTTTGTGGGGGCTGGGGGGAGATAGAGGTTTGCATTTCTTATTGTAGTAAAATATACATAACATAAATTTAACATGTTAACCATTTTTTTAAGGGCACAGTTCAGTGGCATTGAATACAATCAATTGTTGTGCAATCACCACCACCATCCATCTCCAGAACTCCTTTCATTTTGCAAAACTGAAACTCTGTACCTGTTAAACAACAACTCCCCATTCTTCCCTCCCTCTGCCCCTGCCACCCACCATTTTAATTTCTACCTCTGTGAGTTTAATTATTCTCAGCACCTCCTATAAGTGGAATCATACAGTATCTGTGTCTGGCCTACCTTAGTGTAAAGTCCGCGTGGTTTTAGAAGTGAATGCAGCTCCCACATGTGTATGAGTCTGGGAAACAAGTTAAATACAGAGCACATCTGGCCAGAGAGGTTTCACAGCAGAGCGTGGGAGAGTGGGCATCTGAGGCAGACTGCTGAGTCTGAGGCCTGGGTCCAGCACTACAAGCTGTGTGATTGGGGGCAAGTCCCTTAAACTCTCTGTGCCTGGAAATAATGACGGGGCATACTCATGGGGCTATTGTGAGATCAAATACATTAGTATAGGTAAAACCCTTACAACAATGCCTGACGCTAGTTAGCATTGGACAAATAGTAATATAATTTAAAGTAAAAGACATATATAAACATATGTCTCAATGTAAAATTATAAAGTTTACATTCTCAGGAAAAATATTTGAACTGGTTATTAAAGCAATCAAAAATGTTTACTCTCATAAAGCATACTTTCTATTTATTTAGAAATAAAACATGAAATTTTTAATTGAAACATATGAAGAAATATTTGTTGAATACAGCAGCTCTTAATCTTAAGAATATATGGGATTTAAAAGGATTCTGGAAAGGTTTGTAAAAGATATGCCCCAAAACCTCCACCTGACAGACACCACAACCAGAGGGTGGCTGAAGCAGATCCATTGAAGAAGTGAAAAGTAGCCCTAGGCGTTTTGGCTCAGTGGGTAGAGCATCAGCCTATGGACCAAAGGGTCCCGGGTTCGATTCTAGCCAAGGGCACATGCCTTGGTTGCAGGCTCCTTCCCGGCCCTGGCCCTGGTCAGGGCTGGTGAAGGAGGCAACCAATCGATGTGTTTCTCACATCGATATTTCTCTCTGTCTTCCCCTCTCTCTCTCCCACTCTCCCTAAAAATCAATGGGAAAATATTCTCGGGTGAAGATTAACAAAACAAACAAATTTAAAAAAAGTGTAAAGTAAAATTTAAAACACTGGGTGATGAAGCAAAATATCTTAATATTGCTAATGTTCAAAGGTTGAGATTTGGAGATAGGATAAGCAGTGGATTCTCAGAGAGAAAAAAAATTCTCTGTTAAAATTCATATATATATATGAAATTCATATATATATATATATATATATATATATATATATATATGAAATTACTCCATTATTGAACAAAGAGATGGCTGTTTATCTTAGAAAAGCTCATACGTAGTATTCTAAAAATCCGAAAAGATCATGTTGAGTGTAGATTTTGCAAACAGAATGTCTTGTCCACATATTAACTTTCTCTGCCCACTTTTCTTTTTCTCACCAGGGGTCATCACTGCCGCTTTGGGGCTTAACTTTGCAGATACATCTTCCAAAGTCTTGTCGTCTTCTCTCCCACAACTTTTGCAAGAAAGCCATGCTGCCTTCACCGTGGGGACTGGCTTGGTGGGGGCCTCCTGATATGATAGCCACATGAGGTTGGCATCTGCTCTCAGACTGGCTGTTTTGCCCCCACCCCTTCTGTGAATTTGACATGCAATTAGCTTTGGGGTAGACCAAAATTAAAAGAGCCTCATACAGCTTACAGGGGAAACATGGAGACGGTCGCTGGAGTCAGGCCCTGGGGTTCAGAGCGGGACAGCCAGCGGTCAAGGCTGTGCTCCTGTACAGTCTGAAATCCGGTGTTGCTTCACTCCCAGCAGGACTGTAAGGAAAAAGAATTAAATTGCTCTGACCCTACGCAAACCGGTTCAGAAATACAGCTTTGTTTTTAGAGAGAATACTCCTAATGCACTCTTATCATAAGCTTTTACTTGGCCCCCTTTTGTGCTGCGTTGGCCCAATAGAGTCTGTTGTCTTAAAGCGTTTTTCTGAAATGTTTGCTCAGGAAGCACATGGAATGCGCTCCAACAAGTAGAGGCCATGATTCCACTATGTACTGAGGCTCTTTGTTTTCACGTATCAAGTGTCTGGGGCCTGTACCCAGATACTTTATTTGCCAGTAAAGATTCAAGACTGCAGGGAAGGGCAAGGGGAACCAGTGGACATGAATGGAATCCAGTAAAAGGGGAAATCGTTTATTGATTTTATTTTTAAAAACAGGTTTCTGAAAGTACTAGAAAATTCCCCTAAAGATGTTTCAGTAGAAAGAAAGCACGGTGTGTCGGCGTGAAAACAGGAAAGGGGTGAGAGAGTAGACACTATGTGATCATCGCAATCAAGGGGAAATTTGTCTGAGGTAAACAGTTCTCAGAAGCAGCCATGATTTCATGAATCTGATTTGAAATGGTCGTGGCGTCCTCCAAGTCCCTCCTGGGCTAGAAATCCATGCAGCTTAAGGCTATGAAAGCTTGTGTAAGTGAGTGGGACTATCTTTGAACTTGAAAGAATTAACTTGGGACCCAAAATGATGGTGACTTTACTATTAGGGAGTAACAGAGGCAATAATATCTCATTTGTAGGGATTGGAAAATAAAAATAAGACAGAATTAAATACCTGGCAATAACATGGAAACTGATAGAGAGGTAATTATATCTAAAACGCATGGAGATACTTGGATTATTTAGAAGAATAAAATATTAACATTAGCCACTAAAAACCTAGAAATAATATGTGTAACTTCCAGACTATTAGAGGGGAAAAAACAATACGAGAAGGAAATTTATTTTATAAATTGATATCACTATTATATTCCTTATAGTAAAAAATAAAAATTGCTGAACTAAGTATTCAATTGAACTATGAAAAAACACAATAGAATCCACCCAAAGAAAATAGAGGAAAAGAAATAATAAAGACAAGAGCAGAAATTAGTAAAATAGAAAAATAACAATAAAGAGTATCAAAATGACAAAAGTTGGATCTTTAAAAAGACTAAAATGAATAAATACCTAGCAAAACTGATCAAGTAAAAGATAAAAAGTTAGTAAACAATATTAAAACTGAGGGGAGAGAAAGGACCAAATCCCAGATATAGCAGAGATTTTAAAGATTATAAAGAATTATATAAAGAAGTTTTTTTTAAATAAATAGAAACTTAGATGAAATAAACAAATTCTTAGAAAAATATAAGTTACCAAAAGTGACTCCAGTGGTAATAGAAACTCTGGATGGTTTGATAACTACAAATGAAATTAAATCATTAGTTTAACTCTTCCCATAATAAAACTTTAAGCCTACATGGTTTTATAGGTGAGTTTTCCCCAAATACAGAAACAGATACTTTCAATCTTATGAAATTCTTTCAGAAAGCAGAAAAAGAGGAAACATCACCTCAAGTTACTTTACAAAATTACTATAATTCTTTTACCAAAAACCAAAACAAAAACTTCACACATGAAAATAGAAGCAAAAATCTTGAACAAAATATTAGTAAATTTGGTTCTGCATAATATGTATTATATTATAACCAAATTAGGTTTATTTTAGGAATGCAAAGTTAGTTCAACCTTAGAAAATCTATCAACATAATTGACATAACAAATTAAAGGGAAGAAGGGATATGGTCATCTTAATAGATTCAGAAAAAACACTCATTGAAACTCAATATGCAGCAGACTAGGAATAAAAGAGAAATTCCTTAATCTGATCAAAAGTGCTCATAAAAATAACAGTAAATATTTAATGTTGAGATGTTAAAAAGTATTTTTCCTTTGAAATCAGGAACAATTCAAGGACATCCATTCTCACTTTTCAGTATTGTTCTGGAGGGCCTAGTTATCCTAGATAAGCAAGAAAAATAAATAAAATATACAAATAATGGGAAGGAAGACACAAAATTATTACTAGATGCTGATCATATGACTGCCTGCATAAGAAACCTGAAAAAAAATTATTACATTAGACCTTCTAGCAAGGTTACTAAATATAATGGCAATTTGTAAAAGTCAATTGTACTCTATACCAATAACACTGAGATTTTAAATTTTAAAAAGATACCATTTACAATATCAAAAATTATGCACAATACTTAGTAATAAATCCAAAAGAAATATGCAATACTTTTCTGCAAACAAAAAAAATCTATAAATGTGTATTAAGAGATAGTTTAAAATACCTAAATAAGTGGAAGGACATACTAACTTCACAAAGCACATGGCTCAATTTTGCAAAGATGTCAGTTCTTACAAAATTGACTTATAGGTTTAATGAAATTGCAATCAAAATTCCCAAATGATTTTTCTTGGAAGTCAACAAGCTGATTCTAATATTTATATGAAAGGTCAAATAGCTTATTGTAGTCAAAACACTCTTAAAGAAGATAAAGAAAGTAAGTGACTTTCTCAACCATATAGCATGGCTTCTACAATGCCTTCATAAGGGAGAGACTAGTAAGCCAGACCCAGGTCTACGCCTGTGCAAAAACTTGATATTTGTTGAAAGTGGCATTAGAGAGGGAAGTGTGAACTATTTTCAGATAGTGAGGGATTCTAATTTATCTCTGTAAGAAACTGTATTGAATTCTACCTCACAACTTATTCAAAAGAAAATTCCTGAAGGATCAAGTATTTAAATGGGAAAAGCAAAATTTAAAAACTATTCTTAGGAAATATACACTGCAGTATTTAGGAATAAAGAGTCATTTTATTTAACTTACTTTTAAAAGTTTTAAAAGAGAAAAAAGTGAAAGAATGCGAAAGGAAATGGAAATAAAATGTAAGCAACGTATGAATCTGGGTGTAGTGTAGGTACTCTGTATTGTTTTTATCTCTTCAACAAAATAAACTTGAAGCTACTTCAAAGTAAAAAGATTATTTTTTAATCAAGAACATTTTAGAAGGAAATATGAGACAATCTTTATCACTTAAGGGTCCAGAAGCCATTCTTCAACACAATTTAAAGGATAAAAATATAAAGGAAAACGTTGGCAAAATTAATTAGATTAAAATAATTCTGTTCATTTAAAGATACCATGAAGGGAGTGAAAAATAAGTACATGCTACCAACTAGGAGAGGGTATTTGCCATGCACAAAACTGATAAAGAATTAGATCATGAATGTATAAAGAACTACTCTAATATAGCTCTTTCTGTATTAAAAAATACATGCATATTTATATATCTTCCTATGTGCTAAACTCTATTAAAAATAATAACACAATGGAAAAATAGGCAAAAAATCATGAGCATGTATTTAACAAAGGAAACAAACCAAAAATTAATAAACATTCAGAGGTGCTCAACTCATTTATAATAAAATACGCTAATTAAAACCCCAATGAGACATAATTTCAGACTCACATGAATGGCAAATATTAGAAGTCCTGACAACTGCAGTGCAGTAGAAATAGGACATCCTTCAGCATCACCTATTAGAGCTGACCCATCAATTCTACTTCTAGATACTTAGGGACCCTAGCAAAATTCTTGTAAGTGTGCACTAGGAGACCAGTATAAGATTATTTATAACAGCATTGTTTGTAACAACTGAAAAAGACTGAAACCAACCTAAAATATCCATCAATAGTGAAATGAATGAACAGAATGGAATAGCAACAGCTATATACAGCAACAGGAATGATTCTCAATCAGTTGAGGAGAAATAAAGATAATCTTGAAATAATATATTCAAGCAGTCATGAAAAGATGAGATTTTAAAAAATAAGGAGTGAATTAGACAAAGAAGAAAGGGCATCAGAGAGGAGGAATAGCATGATCCCCTTAGGAACAGCAAATGCATAAGGCCTCCTCCATCACCTGTGGACGCTGGCACACATGAAGTCACATCTGGATACTTTTGTATGACCCTGAGAAATTCTGTATAAAGTAAATTGCTTCTTAGGTATAGTTGCAGAAGGAGAAGAGTGAGGTTAGAAAGCCAATAAAAGAGGTGAAGTAGGAAAGGAACAGAAATATTTGCAATTAATTCCTCTCTAGGAAGCCAGGTGGGGGAAATTAAATTTCATGCTTCTGCCTGCCCTCCAGTGGCATCCCCAAGGGGGAAAGAAGTGAAGGTCAATGTAAGGCCTGCTTCAATGTGAAAATAACCTGGATATTGATTGGAAAGGGATTTTAAAAGTCAAAGACAACAATATCAAGGTTTTTCCTGAGCTTTTTCCAACTCAGAAACTTAAGTTACCCTGTGTCTCTGAGATCAAAATGGGAATAATCAGTTGAGTTTTTAAAAAGTTGGAGAGTTTTTCTGTCCAGAAAGAAGGGCTTACTCTAGTAGGGCTTAAAATTAGTATTTAATTTATTAAAGCTATAAATTAAGGATCTCAGTTTTTGTTAATGTTAAATTTCAGCTTACAAATCTTGTTTCTTTTTCACTTAGAAGTATAGTAATTGCCCCAAACTAAGAAAAGTCATTTTCACAGTCCTTGATTAATGTTTAAATTAAAATATAAATTTAAAGAACTAAATTCTCTCTCTTAAATAACTGACAAAATGTCCTTGACATTTCATACTGTAATTTTAACACATCTATATTTAATACATCCTGTCAAATGCCTTTTAAGTAAATTTAACAAATTTAATAAGTACATCTTTTCTAACATTTAATCAACTATTGTGACTCAAATAAACTTTAAAATACAATAAAGCTAATCATTTTAATCTCACAGACCTTAAAATCTGATAAAGCATAAGGACAATATTTACTACATTGATATGATCTTTACAAAGACATACCTTGCATAACAATATCAATGTTACATCAATTTTTTAATCCTGGATTTACAAAATTATCTAATAACACCAGCATTAGCACTTCTGGTTGGATATAGCAACCAGGGTAGAGTTGATTTATAGATCTTGCCATTGGACTAGCCCAGACGATACTGCCCAAACCACAAGCCAACAAAAGGCACCCTGGTTTAACCTTGAGCTCTGTCTGTTTACCCAATCATTTACTGAAAAACTTTCATAACATTTTTCTGCATTCCTACACTTCCCTCCAATTCTCTGCCCCACCCAGATTACAACTTTTATTTTTCTTTTTACCCAACAAGAGGTCATGGAGATTTTTTCAGATCAGTTTACAAAGAATTTCCTTAATCTTTTTAATGACTGCATTGATTTTCATTGTATGGATATATTTGCCATAATTTATTTAAGCACTCTTCCATTAGTAAATATTTATATTGTTTCTATTCTTTCATTATTACAACCCATGCTGCAATATAAAGCCTTATTCGTGTATAATTTATTTGTGTGTTTCTTCTAGCTTTATTGAGATATGACTGACAAATAAAAATTGCATATACTTAAGGTGTACAATGTGATGTTTTTGATATATGTATACATTGTGAAATGATTAGCACAATCAAGCTAATTAATACATCTGTCACCTCACATAGTTTCCACTGTGTGTGTGTGTGTGTGTGTGTGTGTGTGTGTGTGTGTGTGTGGTGGGAACACTCAAGATCTATTCTCTTAACAAATTCAAGCTTATATTACATCATTATTAACTATAATCACCATGCTGTACATTAGGTCTTCAGAACTTACTCATCTTATAACTGAAAGTTTACACTCTTTAACCAGCATCAGATGGCAATATTTTTATGTATTTCCATTTGTGAAATTCTGCTTTCTCTTAATATTTTACTTTGTCATCTGTTTTACCTTTCTATAATCTTTTATTTATACAAAGCAACCTCAGGGTGGGGGAATCAATGCTTCAAATCATAAATTTAGAAAGGCATTCATTAGAAGATGAGCCAGAGGAAAAAAAATTAGTCTAGAATATGAAATATATACAATAACAACAAAAGGATTTACAAACATCTTGAAACTATGGGTAATGTAGTTTTCCAATTGTTTCTGACAAGCAGGGGTTGGTAAATAAAAATTACTTCAGTGCTGAGTCTTAGTCAGTTGGGGCTCCCCTAAAAAAATACCATAGCCTGGGAGGCTTACACAACAGAAGCTTATTTCTCACAGACTGGGATTCCAAGAGCAAGGCAGTGTTCCAGAGAGTCTGATGAAGGCCCACTCCCTGACTTGTAGAAGGCCACCTTCTCACTGTATTCTTGCTGGCCAAGAGAGATCCTTTCTCTCCTGTCTCTTTTTATAAGGGCATTAATTCCAGCATGGAGGCACCATTCTCAGGACCTATTTACCTCCCAAAGGACCCACGTTCAAATACCATCATTCTGGGGATTAGACTTTAACATCTGAATTTGAAGGGACACAAACATTCAGTCAATAGCAGCCCATTATAATTAGCTTAAGACGTGTAAAATGTCACTGCTTTGTCTCTATCTGGCCTCCGTCTCACCCGGAGGGACACAGACGCTGTAACAGTAACCATAGTAATCAAAATGTAATTCGCTATTGCACCTACCTGCTAGTGTAAGACCTGGGGTGCCTCTAAATTCCACCCAAATATTCTGGGGGTTCCCCACAAATGTCTCATGTTTTCGTAAGCAAATTCACTCATGCAGCTGAGACACCATTGTTTTAGTTTAAGCATTTTTAAGTGAACTACCACGGGCTTGCTTGGGCCCCAGAGCAGTCATGTTCAGCTGTGGTTCATGTACACACAAGGAACATGGATGACTCTCTGAAAGAAGGCTTGGCTGTCACACGGCCCAAATTCCTCTGGGCAGAGTTTGGGGAAATAAGGAAATGATTCTTTCAGCTCCTAAGGGATCCAACCAAGATGAGACTTTCCCAAGAAACCAGACCTAAGACAATACAGTATTTGAACTTTGGAAGAAGTTGGAGGAGAAGCGACAGTTTCTATTTATGTCCTTGCCCCGTCCCTTGAGTCTTTCCTCCTACAACAATCACACCATCTTCTTTTCACCTAAACTTTGCCATTCCCAAATAAAAGCAAACACCAAAAACACTCCAGTCCCTACAGAGTCTTACTTTAGCTCCAGTATATACATTATCTGGGTAGCCCTGAGGGAAGCCGTCATCCTCCACAGCGCATCTCAGCTGCCCATGTCCAGGTTCACTGTCCTCTACACATGGATCCCTTCTCAGGAACACATGAATAAAAGAGAGGCCTGCTCTTACTATTTCAACCTTGGACTATGGAACAAGTACTTTTGAGCCCCCTGCCGGGTTAAAATCACACCAAACCAGACAGTATGCAGTTTATTACAACTCTGTTCCCACTGGGGTAGCAGAAACAGCTAATATTATTATTTTAAATATATTGAAGCCAGGTTTTGAGGTTATTTTTGTTAGTAAAAGCCAATAAGACCAACTTGTTCTTTTTCTTAATCCTTCAGAACAATTGGGAGGTGTTTGAGTTTTTTGGTTTTTTTTTGTTTTTTAAAATCTCAACTGACTCATTTGGTAGAAATACATTCCCATGTCAGCATGTGGTCTGACCAATACGACCTAGTCATTTACCAAAAAGAAAAAAAAGGAACATAATATTTTCAAATTAAGGTATATTCAGCAGCTATACATTCTTGTTTTAATTTTTCCTTCTTCTTTAAATTTTACCGATCACAGAAGCAAAGAGCCCAAGATTGCCATGGTAGGAAGATTGGTCAACATTAGTCTCATTGTTTGAGTTGAAATAATTTGGTCATTTTTTTAAAAACTATTTACTAACATTGGGAAAATGTTCAAAAAAGCAAAATACAAAATAATATATCTGCTCCTAACTTTATCTTAAATCATTTGCATATAATTAATTTAAAGAAGATGAAAAGGAAATGCATCAAAATTTTAACTGATTATCTCTGAATGGTGGAGATCTGGGTAATTTCAAATTTCTTCTTGATTGTTAACTTATTTCCTTAATTGTCTAAGATGGATGGATATTGTTTTTATAATATGGAATATGTTTACAATACCTGTTCTAATGGCCTGTTGCCTGAATTTTCTGATTAGTTACTTCAGCCTTCTACCTCACAACAGTAGGATCAATAAAATGAACACTAAAGGGGGAGAGAGAGAAGAAGATAATAGTGACCTATCCTGAAACATGAGCAAAGTTGGCTTTCAGTTCATCTCTTGTTCTTGTGGGAAGGGCCCCGTGGAAGCCAGCAATTTTTGTGGAAGAGCCATCTGACTGTAGCTGTTTATTTTCTCATTCTTCATTATGAACTACAAATGCCCCTGACTAATGTCTGTGCTCGCCAAAAGTCATCTGTGCATTTCTGCTTCCACTGATACATGGGGAGACCGATAAGGTTTGTGAAAACGGTCCCGTCCATCATTTTTTAATAAATGGTTAGGTTTATTATTCTAGGAAAGTGTTGACAAGCATGGCAATGATTAAAAATTTAGTTCCTTTTTGAAATAAATTATTCAGCATTTAGACTGGCTGAAGTTTAGTTGGCAGTAATTTCTTGGTTAAAATTCCCTGAGGTTTGTTTATATGGCTATTTTGGTTCTTTATTTTAAGTATATCAGCATTTTTCCACAGCTTCAAGCTATTCTCATCTCAGCATGTAGGAAGTTAATAGGTAGCACAGAAGCTCATTATTTTAATTTCAGTAAAAACATAACTGGCTGAAGAGGCAAAGGTACTAACGCCATGCCTTCTGGTGTCCTGAAGGACCAACAAGGATGGCCACAAACTGAAACTCCTCATGGCAATTGGGACCACTTATCCAAGTCACTGAAGGAACAGGGTTGGGCCACATTCAAATCCAAATAATCTACAGACACCGCCTGGGGATATGAAATAAAGATCACTTGGAATTTTGTTTCTCTAATGTGACAAAAACTCACAAGATATTTTTAAGAAGTACACAAGGAAAGTAGCTCTATGTAAGGCAGTTGCCCACCTATACTATATATTTTCAGTGGTACCACCATTCTTCAAAACATCTGTGGAGTTCCTGTTTGGAATTGCTCTCAGATATAGTTTATGAAATGCATCAGAAAATGAATCTCGTTAGTGTCTAATCACATATGAATGAGATTAAAAGTTCGATTGCTCAATTTATTTACTAGACTGGGCTCCAGATGCCTTTTGCATTTTCTAAATAGCAGATGCTCTCACAAAAGCTAAGTTTGCCACCAATAAATCCTTCAAAACCACATTCCTTGGTCTAAGACAGGCATTCCAATGAGAGAATTCCAAAAGGGATTAGAATAATGGCTAAATCGCTAGACCGTGTGTACATCCTTCCTACCTAAGAACTCTGAACTGGGCATTTGGATCTGTAAGATCAGGTACACTGTAATTTTTTAAAAATCGTAATATTCTTTCATTCAATTGGTAGTGAGTGAGTGCAAGGCACTGTTCCAGGGGTTGCAGCAGAAAATATACAATGGGTTTTGCCTTAAAGAATATGCCTTTGGTATATAAACTCTCCATTAAAGTTACCATTTATATACATGAGTAGTGGGTATAATTGAAATTTAGGGATCTAATTGGCACTGTCTATTCTGTTCATTAAATTAATTTGAAATAAGAAATGGACTTTCAGTAAACTTAAATTACTGAGGTTAATGATTCAAGTTGGGTAAGAAATAAAACGATGTCTTCTTTATGTCGAAAGGGACGTGCCCTTCCAGGGAAAGGTAGAACTCTATTTTTCAACTAAGTAGGGAGAAACTCATTTGAATTGATGAGATTTTTAAGAGTGATCTTTAGAAAATTGGTTATAACGGTTAATATTTTATAGTTGGCTTCTCATTTAGGAAATATTTGTGAGCAAAAAGAGAGAATTTAAATAGATTTGTGCCACTGACTTTTCCTGTGACCTTATTACTATCCCTCAGAGCTTTAGGAATGTATTTTTAAACCATGAATCTGAGTGTGGTGATTGACTCCTTCAAAGTATCTTGTAACCGCACAATCAGAATTAGGTAAATATTAGTCACTGGGTTTTTTATACTTTTACTCTTTAGACATTTTATAGTGTCTGATATATATCAGCATTTCATTTGGATTGATGAAGATGAAGACAGTCTCTACACTCAAGGAACTTAAAGTCTACCTGGGAAGATAGAGGGGTAAATGATTAAGTATGACAGAATATGAAGAATACATTAGTGAAAATATGGACAAAGTGCTCATTGGAAACATAGAGAAGGTAGTGAGTAGTATATTCTTGAAAATGGAGAATTAGCCAAAGTTATATCTGCCACCTTTGAATTAGACTGGAGTGGCAACTGTAAAGTGGATGAGTTGTGTACACCCCACACACAATTGTTAGAGCACAGTTTCAGGCTTCAGCATGAAGCGGTATTATGTTCCCGTTTCACAGTTGATGAAATCAAGACAGTCTTGTTAGTTTCAGGGCCATCCGTGCTGACCCTGCCACAATCTGGCATGTTTATTTGTTTTCTGTGCCCTGTTTGCGAGGGAATATTTTGCAACAGTGAACCTTCGTGACTTCCAAGCACTCAGGGAAATGCTATTTGACCACTGAACAAATTCTTCTTGAATGCTTTGGATTAGAATTGCTACTCTGCTGAAACTAAGCCAAAACAGCATTTAGGAAGCAAGGTGTTTGTTTGAACAGAACATAAATGAAGGCTGGAAATGGGGGCTGCTTAGGTGCCCTGTTCCAAAGCCCTCTTGCTTCCAGGCCTCAGGAGCATGGCTTCACAGGTCTGCCTATTCCAAACGCAAGCTTCCCACTGCTTCTCTTCTGTGGCTCCTAGGCCTTTTCCAAGAATGCAATATAAAACTATATGGAATATTCCATAATTCTTTCCAATGGAAGGCCACGAAAATTATCAAATTTCATTAATGGCCGAGCCATGTAAATAACTGACCAATGGCTACAATTTGAATGGTTCATAAAGGGCCAGTAAATGGAATGATTTCGAACTGACAGTTCCCTTCATGGCCCTTGATACCGTGATAGGGTTTTCCCTCTTGGGACAGTTATGCAAAGAACTGAATGATGATTGAGGAATGAGAAGCACTATTCCCTCTGTGATGCATCTCTTGGATAAACAAACTCTCCTGAGGTGACAGTGGTCAGTCAGGTCTCACAACTGTGTTAACACACTGTGGAATCTTGGTTGAACTATTTTAACTTTTTCCTAGCTTAGTTAAACCACCCATAAAAATGAATTAAGAAAATATATTAAATTTTAAGCACTCCTATAAAAGATAATATAAGAGTAAAGAAAATTCATTTTAATTTCATTGAAATATTTTATTGCTATGGACTGAATGTTTGTGTCCCCCCAAAATGGATATGTTGAAGTCCTACTGTCATGGTCTTTGGAGGTGGGGCCTTTGAGAGGTAATTAGGTCATGAGAGTGGGACCTCCATGATGGGATTAGTGCCTTATAAGAAGAGGAAGAGTGCAGGTCCTCTCTCCATCTGAGAATCAACTGGAAGATGGAAAACCAGGTATTGGGCTCTCACCAGACATCAGATCGGCTGATACCCTGATCATCCCAGCCTCCAGACTGTGAGAAATTAATCCTTTTGTTTCAAGCCAACCAGTCTATAGAAATTTGTTATAGCAGTCTGAACTAAGACAAATATTATTTAGAAAACAAAGTGATGTATTAGTCAGAGATTCTCACACTTTTGAAATTAGAACTCTTTGTTTTGGGTTCGTGTTATCTTTACATGTCTTCCTTTTTTTGAATATATATATACTAGAGGCCCAGTGCACAAAATTCTTGCATGGGTAGGGTCCCTAGTGGCTGCCGGCTGCCATCAGGGGCTTCCTTCCCCTCACACCGGCCTTGGCCTGGTGCTGCCCGCTTACCTGCTCCACCATCGTGCCGCGGTCCCGCTTTCATTGGGGCCCATCAGGGCAGCAGTGCCTCCACTGCCGCCCGCTGCTGGTGCCGCGTCAATGACGCCCACCATGTTCCACGCCGTCCCCTGGTGGTCAGTGCATGTCTAACTCTTGGTCGGTCAGACTCCCACCTGTGGGGACAATTTGCATATTAGCCTTTTATTATATAGGATAGATACACTTTGAACAGGAAGAGCACATGTTGGCCACTCTGTCCTACCTGTACCTCTCCCACCACAGACAAGAGGCTCTGCTTGCCCTAACTGGTTTGGCTCAGTGGATAGAGCATCAGCTTGCGGACTCAAGGGTCCCAGGTTCGATTCTGGTCAAGGGCATGTACCTTGGTTGCGGTCACATCCCCAGTGGGGAGTGTGTAGGAGGCAGCTGATAGATGTTTCTCTCTCATCGATGTTTCTGACTCTCTATCCCTCTCCCTTCCTCTCTGTAAAAAATCAATAAAATATATTTTTTAAAAAAATTTTAAGAGGCTCTGCTGAAGTTGAGGCCCCACATTGGACCTATCTCCCACTATAGCATGTACAATGGGATATGATTTTGTCCTCCTTTGAACTCCCAACATTTTTTTGCAGCTTCCCTATGGCACTAATCATATGTTGCCTTCTCCTATAGTACTTTGTAGATTTGTCCTACAAAGGCAGGAGGAGCTCGTAGTCATCTAGAATCCCCTGCAATACTAGCATAGTATTATGTACCTAACAGGAGTCTAATGAATGTTTATTGAATTTAATTAAGTGGAGTATGTTAAGCTCTCAGTTAGTAGTCAGGAAACCATGCAGGTTTTGAAAATGAAGAAAAATGAAGGGGGGAAAATGGCAAAGTTGAGCTAGATCAGCAGTTTCAGAAGTATGCTCCACAGAAGACAAATCCTGTAAAATACTACCTGAAGAAGGGGTCCTGGGTCAAATAATTTTGGAGAGTACCACATAATACACCCGCAGCCACCCACTTCCATTGGGAATCATTAACAGTAGTGTGCTGGAGCCAGCTTGTTCCAGAGTCCATGGCTAAATTTTTAGGAATATTCTGGGCCAACTGTTAGACCTGGTCATTACTAAATATTAAATCATATAACTTATAATAAAATAACTTATTTTCTTAAAAAAGATAATAATTACTCAATGCATCGCTTCCTAATTATTTTACTATGTTTTTGCATGCCCTCAAGGTTGGGTACATCTGTCGTATGTATTGTGGAAGTGCTCTTTAATGGCGTCTTACTGGGCATTTCATCCCAACTTCATAATCACTGATGTGCTGGGAGCTTGAAATCGACCTTGGTGGGAATATTTACACCACAGAAATCAGCAGATGCTTCAAAGCAGGGTTTTTCTCCAAAGAACTTGTTGTTGAACATTTAACAGCACACTCCTGGTCACAGCCTTACGGTAAAGACACCTGCTTAACTGTCTAAATCACTGCTCTAAACTTTATTTGATAATGCAATTATTTTAATGCACAGAATTTATTAACATCCTGAGAGCACATACTTTGGGAAAAACTGGACTAGATGATCGCCAAGGCCGTCTTTAGTTCTCACAACATATGTAAATAACAATCCTTCACATGCAAACTCACTGTTCCCACATCTTAGCTTTTCAATATATTGAGGATATCGATGAGGTTAATTAATGCTACCTTTAAAAATAAAGTCACAATGATTTAAAAGGACTCCTCCTCATTTATTTATGATCCCTCCGTTCAAAGCAATTTGGTTAAGGGCAGACTATAGTATAGATACAGGGGTGGGCAAACTTTTTGACTCGAGGGCCACAGTGGGTTCTTAAACTGGACCGGAGGGCCGGAACAAAAGCATGGATGGAGTGTTTGTGTGAACTAATATAAATTCAAAGTAAACATCATTACATAAAAGGGTACGGTCTTTTTTTTTTTTAGTTTTATTCATTTCAAACGGGCCATAGTTTGCCCACGGCTGGAGAAAGATTTTATGTTTATCCCATCTGTGAGCAAGGGACTCAATGCCTCTAAACCTCATTTTCTTCATCTGTAAAATGGGGTGCTATACTGGATTTTTTAGAAGAAAGACAAGGTTACTTATGAGCAGTTACATGGAAAGCTGTGCAGTTATTATGCACGAAAGGAAATAGGATTCGAGTGTGTCTCTCTGAGAGTGGTATGATTAACATGGTTTAGGAACTGTCTTTAGCTGAGCTTGCCAGATCTCAGAAGTCTTCTACCAAATTCCCATAGCAAAGTAAATAAAACTCTGGCCCAAACGCCAAAGTAACCTAACCATGCTCCAACAGACAGCTCAAAGGTGATTCTTACGATGCCTTCTGGCTTCATGGTCGAGCTCACAGGAAACTGCAGATACGTTTTCAAAAGATCGAATCAAAGCCAACTGCATCCAGACCGATAGTAAACGTGCATGTGGCTGGGTGGTCCCAGTGCAGATGGAATGCGTGGCAGGGTGTTTGCATGAAGTGGCCCTTATCGTATGAGCAGTTACAGTTCAGAGAGGCCACACGTGATCAGGCTTCAGCGCAGAGAAAGGTGATTTTATCTCTCAGGTCAGCTGAATGGGCACAGATCCAATTTAGCATAGTATTTTCATAAACATGGACATTTTCAGTTTTTTGCTAAGCGTCTAAAAATGTTAACCTGCCACTTAGGAGGTCACTTTCAGAGGTGAGGATGAGGACAGGGGAGGAGAGGAAGGAGGAAAAACTGTAGCTTGCTCTTTTTCTCTTTGATCCCTAAACACATAAAAGGATGGCAAGATGCCTGGCACATGCTTCCTGTTTGGGCTGGCCCCCGCCCAGGGGTCTGGGTCTTCATCTGAGGGCCACAGTGCAGCACTTCGGCTGCTCTTGCCTGAGGTGGTGATATTCTAGATGTTTAACAACCAGAGCTGCATGGGCACCAGCTGATGGACACCAGCTCCCGTGCTGCAAGGAGCGTCCTGGAGGCCCGCCCTGCTGGGTGCTTAGAGTGACAGAAGCCATGGTGGGGAGTGATTTCAGGGAAACAGTTAATTATCAACGCCAGTGGACATATTTCTTATTTTAACAACTGCTCTGAGCGTACTAGAGCATGCTAGCTGAATGTCAGCACTGCGTGCCTATACCCCTCTTCAGAAGAATGACTTTGCTAGTGACATGTTTCCCAGTTTCTTGATTCTACTCATGTAGAATAAATCAGGTCCAAGCAACTACAGAATCACTGGTATAGTATCATAATGCAATGACCAGCTGTGTCTTGCTTAGGAATGAAAGGGGCACTGATATTATCCACTGCTTATTTATGTATCATAGCGTTCAGTGCTTTCTTCTTGTGATTATTATTTTACCCTAAGAATAGCTCTATTGGTTAAGGATTATCACCTTTATATTATAGATGAGTAACCTATAGATGACTAACACATGTCACATGATATTGATATTATAACAATAGGTAGTCAAGTTACTAACAAACACACAATTATCAATGGGTACAGTCAAATTCACACATGGGTCCCTCTGGCTCCCAAAAGGGGACTCTTTGTACTGAACCAGGCAGCAAAGTGGTTGAAAAGACAGCCTCTGGAATCACAATACCTGGCTTTGAACCCCACCTCTGTCACTTAGCTAACTGTGTGACCTTATTAGACAAGTTACTCAGCTCCTGTGTGCCTCAGTCTTCTCATCTTTAAAATGAAATAATAGCATTTTCCTCAGAGTTTTGGAGTATTAAATAAGTCATAAAGTCTTTGGAATAGTGCTGGCACATAGCAATCACCCAATAAATATTTGACTTTTTTTGTTCTTGCATCTCTCAAAACTGCCACCCATGTCCAGCCCACTTATGGCCTGGATCTTTCTAGGTCAATGGATCTAAAATCTACTAATTCCACTTAATTTCCAACTCCCAGGCCAAACTTTGCTTATCTGAGAAAATAGATTCTTTAGGCTTTAGTTCAGTCTTAAATATATAATTTCAGGGATAATATTAGGCTACTGGCTAACTCTTAGTTACACTTTAATTTCACTTAATGGCTTACTTATCAACTAGATGAAGTCCCTAGTGCTAAGATAGTGAAGAGAACTGGAAACGAGGGTGACTTAGGAGTATGGGGACTTAAGGATCAGGCTGAGTTGGGTAAGGCACTGGCTTATGAGATTTTTTTTTTTATATTTTTATTGATTCTTTTACAGAGCGGAAGGGAGAGAGATAGAGAGTTAGGAACATCGATGAGAGAGAAACATCGATCAGCTGCCTCCTGCACACTCCCCACTGCGGATGTGCCCGCAACAAAGGTACATGCCCTTGACCGGAATCGAACCTGGGACCCTTCAGTCCGCAGGCCGACACACTATCCACTGAGCCAAACCGGTTAGGGCGAGATTTATTTTTGAACTGAATGCTTTCATAGGTTTTATTATTATTTGGGTATGGTGACACCGACAGATTAAGAGATGATCGCCATTGAGAAGATAGTTGTTACTTACAGTTCTCAAGAGGAGGGGGCACGTCCTGCCTCCCATGAGGGGCCACATGGGAAAGCATCAGGGCTGGTCAGGAGGAAGAGGCAGGTGGGCAGCTGCAGGCAAGAACCTCTATAGTGGTTTCTGCAGGAGGAACCCAGCGAGCAGGGTAAGTTAGTTAGGATTGGCTAATGTGAATAATTTCTTGGGCTCTGGGACATGGGGCCTATCCTTCGTTGTCTGGTACCTGACATTGGGGTGATTAAAGCAGGTGGGTAGTAGCCCAGAATGTGAGAGCCCGATAAAGAGGGTGTTGGAGTGTGGAGTCTGAATTGGTTGGTTTGTATTGAAAAGTGCCCTTGTGGGCAAGTTGTTGATGATCTCTAGGAATTGGCGATAGCCCTGGGAGAGTCGATTCCTCCAGAATTGGCAAAGCCCCACATGTCAAATCATCAGAAAATAAAAGACATGGTTAACGGACAGAAACACTGGGCAGTAGACCCCTGTGGTAGAAGAAGAGGAGAAATGTAAAAAGAGAAGAAAAAGGAGCCGAGCCTCGTAAAAGCACCTGTACAGGTGAGCTCAGCCTGACCTTCATCTCTCTCCCTCCATCATCACCCCATCTCCAGTGGGGCCCCTGGGCACCAGTGCCTCATACTTACCCACCTTTTCTTCTCTGTGGTCTGTGTCTCACTACTCTTCCCACCCCTCCACAATCACCTCGTCATCAAGGCCCTGGTCTCCCCTGGTTGGGCCTGGAAGCCTATCTTCTCCCTTCTTGCTTCTCCAGAATGCAGCCACTCTGTCACACTCAGATCCTTTCCATTAGCATACACACGCAGGCCTTTCCACAGAATACCCCGGGCAGCAAAGATACATGCCGTGCACAATGGGGCATATTCATCAGTAAAATATGAAATTCTGGGTATGGGCTTACATGTCAATGCGCTTTGTCCAACAGTGATCTGTGCCCTCCTAAAAGGCCAGGGCCAGGGCCAGGGCCAAGCTCTGAAGCTCTGAAGCTGACCAGGCTGTTTGGGGGCAAATAGCCTAAATGCCTTCTGGGGGCAGTGGAAGCCCACAGAGTCAGCTCTGTGCTCACCAGCTTAGGCAGAAGTCCAGAGACCCCACGGCCACACCCAGATGTGCCGTTGCATTGCTCACTTCATGGTCCTGGGAAACTATTCGAATCATCCACAGAGTTAACTGGGGAAGGACAATCCCTTCGGGTCAGGATGGCAAGCAGTTTCCATGGATTCTGGGGCCTTGACGAGGTCTGTCTGCTAGAAGCCAGTTTAACACAGGGCCATGATCCACTCCCATTGTGAAGTCCTGGATCTAAAAGCTCCCATTTTCTTCCCTTTTGATAACATTCTGAAGTTCGATCGGAGAGTTGGAGAGTTTTCTGGGAAGTTCCCTCAGCTAGAAGCATTGTTTCTAGTAAATTAAAGTGTACAGAAGTGAGGCAAACATGAGCATAATTACATAACCGTCTTCTCATTGAGAAACTTTCCCATTCGACATATTTCCAACAACTGTGGTCAATTCAACATTTCCTTCTATGTTTTAAAAAGAAAAGAAGAGAAAGACCTGACTCAAAAAGTTCTAGCTGAGAAACTGTACAAGAATTGTCCTTTAAAATTCTGGTTATTGGGGAGAACCAAGATGGCGGCATAGGTTAACGCCGGAGTTTGCTGCTTTGAACAACTACTTCAAAAGTGTAACCAAAAAACGGAAGGGACATCACCCAGAACCACAGGAACGCTGGCTGAGTGGAAGTCCTACAACTAGGAGGAAAGAGAAACGCACACGGACACTCAGAGGAGGCGCAGTGCTGACGTCAAATTCTGAGGTGCGGAGTGCGCGGAGCGGGCTGGTGGCGGAGGGCGCGGTTGGCGTTTTCAATCGGGAGGGAGTCGCAGACTCTGAGCACCAGATCCGGGCGAGTCTTTAGGGACCCAGACTCAAACAGCAGAAGCGGGTCTGTCTGGCTTCGGTCAGAGCGAGTGCAGCTTTCTCTCCGAGCTTTGCAGCGGGTGCTGGGACTCAGAGAGGCAGAGCCCCTGGGGACAGGACTGAGAGCCGCCATAACTGCTCTCTCTGGCCCACCCTGTTGATCCTGTTCGACCCGCCCCGCCCAAGCCCTGCACAGAGGCATTTGCCGGATAGCCTCAGGCAAAGGCTAGATTAGCACCTCCCTAGAGGACAGAAGTTCTCTCACTACTGACACAGCTGATTCTCATAGCCACTTGGCCTGGAGGTCAAACCCTCCCTGGAATTAGCTACAACAATCAAGATTTATCTATAATTAAGCAATAAAAAAAAAAAAAAGATTTATCTATAAGACTGCGAACAAAGACCACTAGGGGGTGCACCAAGGAAGCATAACAAAATGCGGAGACAAAGAAACAGGACAAAATTGTCAATGGAAGAAATAGAGTTCAGAACCACACTTTTAAGGTCTCTCAAGAACTGTTTAGAAGCTGCCGATAAACTTAATGAGCTCTACACGAAAACTAATAAGACCCTCGATCTTATATTGGGGAACCAACTAGAAATTAAGCATACACGGACTGAAATAACGAATATTATACAGACGCCCGACAGCAGACCAGAGGAGCGCAAGAATCAAGTCAATGATTTGAAATGCGAGGAAGCAAAAAACATCCAACCGGAAAAGCAAAATGAAAAAAGAATCCAAAAATGCGAGGATAGTGTAAGGAGCCTCTGGGACAGCTTCAAGCGTACCAACATCAGAATTATAGGGGTGCCAGAAGATGAGAGAGACCAAGATATTGAAAACCTATTTGAAGAAATAATGACAGAAAACTTCCCCCACCTGGTGAAAGAAATGGACTTACAGGTCCAAGAAGCGCGGAGAACCCCAAACAAAAGGAATCCAAAGAGGACCACACCAAGACACATCATCATTAAAATGCCAAGAGCAAAAGATAAAGAGAGAATCTTAAAAACAGCAAGAGAAAGAAACTCAGTTACCTACAAGGGAATACCCATATGACTGTCAGCTGATTTCTCAACAGAAACTTTGCAGGCCAGAAGGGAGTGGCAAGAAATATTCAAAGTGATGAATACCAAGAACCTACAACCAAGATTACTTTATCCAGCAAAGCTATCATTCAGAATTGAAGGTCAGATAAAGAGCTTCACAGATAAGGAAAAGCTAAAGGAGTTCATCACCACCAAACCAGGATTATATGAAATGCTGAAAGGTATCCTTTAAGAAGAGGAAGAGGAAGAAAAAGGTAAAGATACAAATTATGAACAACAAATATGCATCTATCAACAAGTGAATCTAAGAATCAAGTGAATAAATAATCTGATGAACAGAATGAACTGTTGATTATAATAGAATCAGGGACATAGAAAGGGAATGGACTGACTATTCTTGGGGGGGAAAGGGGTGTGGGAGATGTGGGAAGAGACTGGACAAAAATCGTGCACCTATGGATGAGGACAGTGGGTGGGGAGTGAGGGCGGAGGGTGGGGCGGGAACTGGGAGGAGGGGAGTTATGGGGGGGGAAAAAAAAGGAACAAATGTAATAATCTGAACAATAAAGATTTAATTTAAAAAAATAAATAAATAAAAAAATAAAATTCTGGTTATTATCGTTTACATCTCAGCATTGCTGTATATGACATGAATTTGAAGTTTTACAATAAACACGCATTTGGACATCTCTGCAGCAAGTAAGCCCCAATTATCAGCATTTGGTATAAAACCCAGACTTCATAGAATAGGTGTTTTTTTTTTCCTTCCCATTTCTCTCAGAGGGTTTGTAAAATGTGAAGTCCAAATACCTGAGTCTTCCATTTTCCCCAACATCCTTACACAATTTCTGCCTCTCGGAGCACATCTTTCAACTTCCCCTCTTTGCCCTGGGCCTACTTGTCCGGCCCACCAGGAATGACCCATCCTTTCCTCTGCTAGCCTCCTCCCACCCCTGGGGCTGAGCTCGGCTTCCCTAGCATCACAGTCTGAAGCCTTGGCTCCTCCTTCCAGTGCAGAACAGTGTCTGTTGAGAGGGTGGCTTTGGCAATTCGCCCAGGGTTACCATCGCTCTCTTAAAATGTCACT